>NC_092508.1:84090818-84390818 GCF_047511675.1 Marmota flaviventris
TATGGACTGGACTTCAAGTCATTATAATCTTTGTTAATGATTAATGTCATGATCACAAGTTGGTGAACAATTTAAAAATTCTTTGGCAGATTGTTTTAAACTTAAATGCAAGGCTATTTTCAGTTTTCAACGTTCCTTTTAGCTATTGGTATTAAACATACATAACACATTTCCCTGGAAGCAGATATAACCCAGCTGTTAAGGATAAGATAGGAAAAACAGACTAAACATGAATTGCAAGTGAGAATTTTTCTTGAAGAGAAAGCCTTTGTAAGTTATGTTGCAAGGCGTTGGATCTAGGGAATAACATTTTATACCTCACTATCACTTACTATTGCAGGACAGCCAAATCTTTTGCAAGATGTGAAATATCTTATATGTAATAGCAGATTATTGTCTAGACTACTATCATGGGTGGATTAGCAAGAAGAGGGATACAACCTCAAAGTCAAAGAGCAATTACTAGCAATTCTAGAAATAGGTTTTGGTTTATAGGACAAAATGTTATAAAATTTATAAAATCTACAACTTACAGATATACAACTAATTTTATGTTTAGAATGTGACAAAATTATTTCAATATCAGTGTATTTTTTTTTTTTTTTGAAAATGTAAGGCTCACAAGCTAAACAGACTAAGAAGTAGATTAAAAAATGGGATCATAGACACTAATCTCTTAAGTGCTATAATGGCTCCTGTGGGTATGTTATTGCTTGCATAATAAATATATCTACTGTGCACGAACATTAACCTCTGGAAAAATATTACGAGGATATGTAGCACATGAACTTGTAAACATTAGTGACAGCTGCATTGATGTATAAGTGTACAATGAAAGGATTCCAAAAGAGTTCTATCATGGCAGGCTTGGTGAGCATCAATGCATTTACATGATCAGAGACAAATGAATTGGCTTTAAATGTATCATTAGTTGTGAGCTTCATGATTTGTCATAATTGACACTGGCCTTCAATGTCAAATAGAATAAAGCACATTAAAGCTATGGGGAAAACTACGGTTTCCACATTTTTCTGAACACTGCAAGGGAATAAATAGGACCATTTCAGAAAATTGAATATGTTTTGGATTTGTATTCCAGCAATATTTAGAGAAACTCTGCCATTGGTGAGCATAAAAACTCCATGCTAACTATCCTGACCAATCATTGGTTGTAAGGTTACTACAAGAGAGAGTGGTAGAATAATTGTTTTGTGTAACATAGGTTCTAGAATATGGTTTTGAGAACCAACCCTAATAAATAAACAAGTGATCTTAAATATCCCTAAGGCATAATTTTTAACCAAGAAATTTCACTTCTAAGGACATATGATTCTCATAAGATATAAAGAAGGTCACTTGAGTTTCTTTGTAATAAAGAAAACTTAGAGGGGCTGGGGATGTGGCTCAAGCGGTAGCGCACTCTCCTGGCATGCGTGCGGCCCGGGTTCAATCCTCAGCACCACATACAAACAAAGATGTTGTGTCCGCCGAAAACTAAAAAATAAATATTAAAAAAATTCTCTCTCTCTCCCTCTCTCTCTCTCTCACTCTCTCTTAAAAAAAAAAAAGAAAACTTAGAATCTATATTATGTCCAACAACAGGGGATTGAATTAACATTTTAAGTAGTGCCATCCAAAGAAATATTTTAAATTATCAAGAATATTTAATGTCTTAAGGAATGCTTTTAAATAGGATAATAAAAACAAGATATAAAATTATAATAATTCTAGTGTTGAGAAAAATATGAGTCCATATCAAAAGAATGGGAAGAAATATGCAAAATATTAATAATACCTTCATTTTCAGCATTTGGAATAATCTTTGTCTATCAAATTTTCATTATTTCTCAAATTTTATAAGAAACATTATATATTCAGAAAAAAATAATTATAAACATTTTGTAAATAAGTAAAAAAATTGAAAGACTTATCCAATAAACTAGTGATTTAAAAAAAACCTTTTGAGGCTAGTAGGATCTCTTTTCTATCCATCTTCAAAACAATTACATTGATTTTCTTTCTTTTAAAGTAGTGTTTTATTAAGGACTCTTCTTAGAGCTTCCCACTTCTCTGTAGTGAGGAAGGGAGCTATGGAGAGATTTTTGAAGACTGGAATTATCAATAAAACAGGATTTAGAAAGCAGGGATTTTCTTCTTTATTAAAACATCCCAATAAATTCTTGTTCAAATCCCTGTTACTTCACATGACCCTGTGAGTTAGAAAAACATGCAAACATCACATTAGCTGCATTTTCCAAGCTTCAAAATGCCTCTGGTCAACTCAGGGCTGGGTAGACCTAGAGTAAGCTCCTTTTACCTAACACTCCTGCTTAGGGTGAATAGAGAAGGATACTTGTAGACTTCAGAAAATGATTTGAGGTACTCAGTGGACAGACAACTCCAAGTTATCCTCATCCACCACATGCTGCAAAATTCAAACACTCAAAGGTCTCCACTGGAGACTCTCAAATGCCGCTAGGAACTCAGTAGCTAGTTATAAACCTGGGAGGAAGGTGAAATAAGCTGAGGACATGGCTTAAAGTCACCATAAATTTTGATTCTAATACCAAATTGATGATGGTGATGATGAAGAACATTATCTATGCTATTTTATGGGACTGTTGTATAGAGCTCAGTAAGTCATGATAAACCTTTTGATTATAGTTTTATAATTAGAATATTTTTAGTAAATTCTGAAGATCTACCTACCTCTATTTCATCAGAGTATTTATTTTTGTCAAAACTTAACATCATTTTTTTCATTCATTTTATCTAAAGTAGAGGCAAAGAAAACTTACTGAGCATATTATTTAAAGGTTTTTTTGTTGTTGTTGTTTGCTTGTTTGTTTTTACCTAAGAGTGAGTCCTGCTCACGATTGCCAAATCAACTTAATCCATCTCCTCAGTATCAGTTTATGAAATTATTTTTACATTTCTTATTCCTTCACATTTTCTTCCAATCACTTCTTGTTCTCTTGACTAAGATGAAAGAAAAACTGAGACTTGTTATTAACAAGTTGCAGATTTTATTTTCTCAATTCACTATTTTACATAAGAAACAACATCTATTAGGTTTTGCTATTGACTGCTGTCTGAATGCTGACAACATGTCAAGAAAAATTAAGATACACTGATAACACCATTAAGTTATCAAGAACTAATAGTGAGAAACTTTGAGATAATGGTGATGATTGGTAGCCAATGTAAATAAACACCTTATTATAAACCACCATAATAATAAAGCTTGTCCCTCAGAGTGTATTTCTATGATTGATAGATTATTTCCAAAAATCATTCAATAAATATTTTTTTCATCAAGTTTATCCATTATTAGAGTATTCATATGAACATTAGTTGTGCATACAATCAAAAAATTTTCATATATATATATATATATATATATATATATATATGAAGGTTTGTTGAGAGTGTCTTAGTAGAAGATGGAAATCTATTAGAAGAGAAAAAAACATTAAAATGAAATGTATTTTTAAGAGCATAATTAATGATACCATACTTATTAATGCTTTCTTGAATAATGTTGGGGTTAAAATCGGCCAGTCTTCTGTAAAGGCTATGAAGTTATCTTTCATAGAAAAATGAGTCCACTTTGGAGTAGATTTACAACATTCCTTATGGGAATTGGAGTCTCATTCATACTGTCAACGAATATTAACTGACTACATTCTATTCCTCAAACATTGTTGCAGGTTGGGTCTATATCATTGCAAACATAGAGACCACACATAAACATACAATTATACATGTAATAAGGCAAGTGCTGTTAGGAAGAAAATTAAACAGCATAGGAAATGATTGAAACATGATAATATTGATAGAGTAAGGTGTGCCTTTCTAGTAGGAATGCTTTTTAACACAGACCAAAGCAAGTCAGAGAACTATGTGGATAATCTCTTAGAAGAGAATGATAGGCCTAGTCTCATCCTGCGGAAGGAAAAGTTTTCAATTATTTTCCCCATGCTTGCTAGTTTCAGAGTCCCAGATATTCTTCGTGCTTCCTCCTCTCCAGTCAAAACTCAATCCTTCATAAAAGTAGCTCCTCTTATCTGTATACACAGATGCTTAGTCCTGTAACTGGTATGGCTAGACGGAGTTCTCTGAAGCCAGTTGCCTCCTTAGTACAAAAGTTTGTCTTTTAAGGAAACTATTTTGTATTAAATTTTAATATTTAAAAATTTTTTCCTAGATAGATGCTGCTACCCACAAGAAAATGAATATTTATTTATTTATTCATTTATTTGCTATTACAATCTAACTCTTCCCTGACATTTTCATTTTGTTTATTTGGAGATTAATTATCGTTGAAGGAGATGTATACCAGTGACAAATTGACAATGGGTGGACTTTGGATATCCAATTGACTGGACTAAGGGATTCCCAGATAGCTAATAAAAACACTATTTCTAAGTGTATATTCTCTGAGGATGTTTCTGGAAGAGATTAGCATTCAGATAAGTAGACTAAGTAGAAACAATCTCCTCTAACCTATATGAGAAGACATCATGAAGTCCATTAAGGACCCAAATAGAATTAAAAGGAGAGAAAGAGCAAATTTTCTTTCTTCTTGAGCTGGGACACTCATTTTTTTTTCATACCCGGGGACATTAGAACTCCTGAATCCATCCTTCCAGTTCTGGGCTTTACCTCAGTGTCTGTATACCCACATTGTTCTGAGAATTGTATTGTCTGTCCCTGTGTTCTCAAGACTTTGAAAGGGACTGAATTACTCTAGTAGTTTTCCTGGTTATCCAGCTAGCAGATGGTCAATCTTCTTGGCCTCCATAACAATATGAACCCATCCTACCTGTCTATGTTGTATTCACTACAAACCTCTTCATAGTACTCCAAGAGTAAATTTGAAAACCATTGTCTTCATCCATAAGTCACCTGCAAATTGGAAACACAAAAGATACTAGCACATATGAAGCACGAAAATTGAAATCCAAACAAGGGAAATGGGTTGCCCAAAGACACAGCTTCAACCAACTTTTTAAAGATAAAATAAGAATGGAGAAGCACTCACATCCTCTTCAGTATGGATGTGGTGTAAAGAATGGTGGGAAGGAAGAGAACTGGTGGTGTTTCTGAGGTTTTTGAATAGCACCATCTTTGTGAAACCTCCCCCTGGCTTCTCAGGACCCCACAACTCTAACTAACTGAGAAAGATGAGAAGTTCTTGCCTTTGGAAATAAGTGTGATCCGCTCCATGGAGAGGTGAGCTTTTCTTGCTTCTGAATGGGAATAGCAGTTAAGTCTTACATATGTCTGCCTCCCTTATCTCTCCTTTTCTCCCCTTACTTTTTAATGAGATTCCTCTTCACTTTTAGCTTCATTTTATGACATTTTTAATGTGAAGGTTTTGGAAATATTTTAAAGTATAAAAGAAGAGAACTACCAGTAAGTCCGTTTCAATTTAGTGTGCCTGGTGAATGAAAGAATATTAAAACTGTTTTGAGTAACAAGAGAAATTTACAATAATTTTATTTCACTCAGTTTTTGCTGTAATGATCCTAACATTTGATAATAAAATCAGTATTTTTAACCCAGGTGATAAGTGTCAGATTATTATTAACAATATTTACTCATTTACATTAATTTAATCATTGTCATGTGTTTTATTTACCATCCTGGCTGCTAGTAGAAAGTTTTCATATTAAAAAATTTTATCAACATACATTTAGACAGTGGTTTCTTCAACTTGTTTTCTTCATGTTTGTTTTATTAATGAGTTGGGATTTTTTTCCTATCCCAATAATTGTTTTTCCCAATAAAATATAATGTACTTAATTATTGCCCCTTAATTTTTTCTTATTTTGAGGTTTTGTCTTATATTTTATTGCTTCTATTTGCATTTGATCGTTCTGTGTTTTCTTTCTACTTTTTACTGTTCCTTTGAGTCCTGGTTGAATTTCTGGAGTTTAACTCTCATAAATCAGTTTTCTTTTTGTATGTTGTTTGTTGGAGGTCAACTACATTATAGCTTTGATTAAGCAATCATATTTTTTCTAATGCAATGTCTTCTGATTTCAGATTGTTCCTGTTTCACATTCCCTCCCTCCATGTAAACAGATAAAATAATCTCTTATATCTCAATGAGATCATAAATCAGAAAGCTTCTGATATTTCATCGTTATTAATTCTGTTGAGTTTTTCATATTGTTGTTTTGCTTTTACAGTAGATCTATGTCAGTAAATAAACTCCCTAAGTTCAAGAATGCCCTCCTTGTTTTGACATAATATATCTTTTTATATACTGGTGGTTGATTTGGTGTTTTGTATTTCGTTTTGCTTTATTCTCCCCTGATGCTCCTCTAGAAAGAAACTTTCTGTTCTGGCTGCTAGAGAAGAAAGAAACCTGGTCATATTAGTTTTCTTAAATGTTCATTGAGACCACATCCTGTTTCTTCCACAGACTGTGAACAGGACTCTCTCATAATTATCCCTACTTAGATCCTAGCCACATTACTCCTTCAAGGAGACTTGGGTAGTACAGGAGGTCAGAAATGTGACCCTCATTCCCTCTTGTGTAACAATCCTGGGAGGTGGTTTCTGCTAGTTAACCCATTTTGAGGGCCTTCTATGGAATAGGTACCTGACTGAACACCTGCCCTGTTCATTAAATCTCCCTCACCCACACAAAAAAATATTATGAGGTAGATGCAAATGTGATTATCTTCCCATTTTATATAGAAGAAAATTGAAGCATATGAATTTTCAATAATTTTTCCTAGGACCAAGCAGCTATTGAGTGAAGACATTGGAGTAAATCCAGGTTCTTACCCAATACACCATTTTCCTTTATTTATTATTTAATGAAACTCCTTTGAAGTTGAGGGCATATGAGTATCATCCTTCCTGGTTTTGTCACAAATAAAAGTTTCCTCCACTTTATGTTCTGGTAGCCACTCCCATCATTCTCTCAAAAGAGTGAAGGCAGAGGACCAAATTCACACATACACACACACACACACACACACATAAAATAAAAATCCAAAAAAATACATTTTCCCAGAATGAAATGCTTTTTGAGCTGTATCAAAGAACAGACATTTGATTATCAGTGTTTCTGACATGCCAACCATAGGTCTCTTCCCTTTTGAACATGTAGAGAACTCAAGTTGTTTGCATTCTAGAAGATAGGACCTCCAAACTATTTGGTATCCAGTTCCTTTCAAAAACCTTGTTGAAAAAAATAACATTTCATGAACATAATTTAAAGACAGACCATAAAAATAGCCTTAAAATCTTCAGGTTTCTTAGTTCTTTATTTCAATGGCTTCAAAAACTTAATGTAAAGCATTAATCCACCTAATGCTATTATGTGACACTAGAACATTTAGACATGTTTTTAAGCAGCTGCTCATTGACAATCATATAGCCAATATGATTGTCAATCAGTTTATCTCAGGTGAACTGGAGCACTGTAAAATTTTTAAAGCATATGATCATTAAAATATTTGAGAAATGATATACTAACATACAGTGTTTGCATCAAGATTTGGGGAATAAAAATTAATTAAAACCCAGGCAGAATGATGCACACATGTAATGCCAATGACTCAGGAGGCCTAGGCAGGAGGATCCCAAGTTCAAGGACAGTGTCTGCAACTTAGGGAAAGACTATATCAAAAAATAAAAAGGCTGGGGTAAATGACTCCTGGTTCAATGCAAATTACTGGAAAAAAATTAAGATTGTTAGCAAAGTGAAATATAAATCAAAATAGATACAAAGCTGAAAAATGCAACAATATGTAATACAGTGGGCAAGTGTTGGCTTATTAAACAGTGAATTCTTACATATTTGATCTAGCCTATTTCTTTTAAATGTTCATCAACACTTACCTAAGTGCTTTATCCATAGGAAATGCTCAGTAAATACTTCCCCAAGAGGTAATAGACTATAACCAGTGTCTGTAGAAAGATAATTAACACAGAATACAGCATTGATTTTTCAATTACCATCCTAAGAGATATAGATAAGAATGTTACCAAAATTGTATGTGAGCACTTGAACCTTTTGTGACACATAGTAATTCTGGCTTAAGTTTAACTTAAACATATTTTTGACATACAGTAAAATATTGTCCTTCAAATATTAAATCTGGTACATAAAAATGTGAAACAAGTTTAATGTATTAGTATTATTTATAGACATATCCAACTTTGGACATTTGGTTATGAATTTTTAGGTGTTTATTTTAAATCATATTTTTAAAAAATTATTTAGTGTTCTAATGGCATTTTACTTGTACAAAATGTTTCTACTTTTTTGTCCTACAATGATATGCATATTTAATTTAAGTCACATTTTTTGCAGTCTGTGTACTAAAAATACTAATTTTCATATAGTAGAAATCAGAGCTCTTTTGATACAGTCTGGTATCAAAACTGGAAATTTCTAGTCCTTAGGCAGGGTTAAGAGTTGTTAGCATATGTGGTATTTTAGCATAGGCGTCTTTATCTGTGAGATAAAATTTCTAGTTCATAACTTTTGGATATGTCTATTTAGCCAGGATGGATCTTCAAATTCTTGGCCTACACCCTGTTAATAACCCCTCCAATCTTCCATATCTGTTCATCGATTTTTCTAAGTGTGGTGCTTGCCTCTCTATGCCTAGGCCTTCAGCTCTCACCTTAAGGGCACCTCCTGTTCTTACTCTATCACATCCACCCAACAAGCGACCCAGCAAACTCAGTGCAACTGTGGCAACATTTCTCTCATCAGTTTTTGGGGAGTGGGGGTATCAGGAATTGAACTCAGGGGCACTCTACCACTGAGCCACATCACCAGCCCTATTTTGTATTTTATTTAGAGACAGGGTCTCACTGAGTTGCTTAGCACCTCACTGTTGCTGAGGCTGGCTTTGAACTCTTGATCCTCCCGCCTCAGCCTCCTGAGCCCCTGAGATTACAGGTGTGTGCCACCATGCCCAGCTTCTCACCAGTTATTTATTTCACTTTATCAAGCTACAGTTTCCATTTTAATAGAAACATGTAGGAGCAAATTCACATCCTTCCGCCTCCATGGATCAGGTCTTTCTTCCAAATCAATTCTTTGAATCAACAATTCTTTCTTCTTTTTAGATTTTTTATAATTATAGCATCATTATATAGTTATTATGGTATATAATAACTGCTTTATCTTGGCTGAACTTTTATTTCTTTTTACATATACATTTACTTAATAAAAACTTTCTGGTGATTTTGATTAAAATAAATACATGTATATATAATAAGACTCCACACACTTCAATAAGATAGGAGAGTCAAGTTTAACTTTCTGCTTAACTCTACTAAATTATTTTTAAATTTCTTATCCCAAAATGATAGCCTCCCTATATATGACCTCCAGCCCTATTTAACTGCAGACCCATTGAAATTTGTATTTGTTTACCCATCATATTATAAAACTTTGCCTATGTTAAGTCCAATATAAGAAATAATAAATTTTGTGGGAATTAACTAGGACTTATTGTTTTGTTAAAATTATTTGTTGGTTAACTTTAATAAATATGTTACAGTTTCCAGACAGTATATTTGAAAACTGACTACATGCAAAGATGAAATGAAACCTATAAATATTTTTTTATATTTAAATTACATACTTATATTAAAAATATAACACCTGAAAATACCTAGAAGACTCAGTTTGACAATTATATTGAAATCTCCAGAAATTTTCCACATTCTATTTACCTACAATTCTTCATTAATTAAACAATGAGAATAAAGTGAATAGTCACTGGGTATCCTTTCATTGTCCATATATTTCTTGCTACAAAACAATGATATGGGCTTATTAATTTCAAAATTAAGGTTTTCCTCAGTAATGCAGGGGAGAAACATACATTGTCATCATCCCCCATAAGTGAGGGATTATCAGTTATCAGTTAAGTATCACTGATGCATTTATAGGTCTCAGATAAATATATGCATTTCCTCTCTTTTTTAATATTACCTTTAACAATCATAAAAGAAAAATAAAATTTTAGAGCCTGATGGCCTGGTTTCAATTCCCTGGCTGCTGGTTAGCAGAGTGTTCTTAGGAAAGTCATTCAAGTTCTCTAAATTTGAATTTCCTCTTCTCTGATGTGGGGAAAATAAGGCCTACCTCATACATTGAGAACAAAATGAAATTGTGAGAACAAAATGAAATCATGTATGAAAGGGGCAAACCAGAGTGAGTTTGATTCAGGTGCGGATTTATCATTATTTTAAATGTTAGGATTTCAATAATCTCTTGTCTTTTATGAGATATGACAAAGTACATACATAGAAATGATTGAGACTGTGGGTGCTAGACAATCTCTTGCCTATAACTGTCTCCTCTTACACCCAGCAGTTTATCTCAGTTCAAGAATAAACATTTATTGAGTAGGTATTATGTACCCCAAAATTGTCACTGCAGATGAAAAGGAGACAGTGTTCCCCCATTATGTGCAGAGTCCAATAGTGAAACATGTGCTAAACAGTTTTAATGCAAAAGGTGCTAGACATGTTGGACGGGGAGGGTGGCATTTCATTTAAATCTTGTGGGTTTAGGATTGTTTCTAAAAATGGCAATTGTGTGGAATTGCTGACCAAGATTTAGTTGTCGTGATAAAGACCTGTAGGAAAGGTTTACAGATGAAAGAAGCAGCAGGATCATAGGCTTAGAAAAGTAGCAAGAATGCAGTGGATGTTAACCTACAAGTTATTCCTTACATGGAAATAAATGTGAGACAATGACTACTCAGAAATAAGACTGGGAATAAAAAGGGATACTAAGTCATATAGGTCTTATTGAGCTTTTCTCCTCTACAGAGCGACAACCAAGTAAGTGT
The DNA here is from genome assembly GCF_047511675.1 of Marmota flaviventris. Taxonomy (NCBI): domain Eukaryota; kingdom Metazoa; phylum Chordata; class Mammalia; order Rodentia; family Sciuridae; genus Marmota; species Marmota flaviventris. The sequence goes on from NC_092508.1 coordinate 84,101,663, forward strand.
AAATATGCTCAAATTAACTAAATCCCTGTGTTAGCAGGTGCAAAATAATATAAAAATATACAAAGCTGGGCCCGAGAAAGTAAAAAATGGTACTCTCATGATTAGAAGTGGAATCCTTGAGGGGATCACTGAGAATTAAATCCTACTGGCAACAATTTTGTAGTATAGCTATATGAGAAGCCATTTACTTAATCTCCAGGAAAATTAGCTTCATTATTTGGAGGAAAAAGAAAAAAAAAAAAAAAAAAAATATATATATATATATATATATATATATATATATTCACATTATCTACCTCTGATAAGTAAATAGCTAATGCATTGAAACAGTTGCTCCACAACCTGGCACACAGTAAATTAAACACTCAATAACTACTAATATTACTAACATTGCCTCTAAACTTATATAGAGGAAGTTCATTCAGTCATGAGGTGATATAGTGGTTTAGAGAAGTACAGAAAATCCTAAAATAGGGCAAAGGGTGGAGGGAAATAAATGGTACTTGTTTTCTGGCATATGGTAGGAATTCAATGTATGCTGAATAATGTGTAATAGATATAGAATTAAGGTATGCATAAATCACTTAAAATAGTAATAACATATGATAAAAGTGCTCCTTTTAAATTAAAATAGCTACATAATTGTTGTGTAACTAAGCAATGAGAAAAAATAATATTTACCTCCATTCTATCGACTAGTTATGTTGATACCTAAAAGTTGTGGCCCAACTGCTTAATGCAATTAGGGTAATATTTAATAAGTGCATAAAAGAGAGATTTAAAAAGAATATTTAAACTTTATATGTTTTACTTTTACACATACCATGCATTAAAACAACACATGGTATGCACTAAGTTAATTGCATTAGAGAAAAAAATAAAAATTATTTGGTCAAAACCTTTCATTTTATCTCTGAATGACAATAGGAATCTGTCATAGGAACTATTGCAACTGGACTGCTTATGGAAAGGGGAAGTTCCCTGAACTACCACCAGGGTATTTCCCTCCGTGAAATTACTGTACCTGCAGTTGAGTGGCACAGAATTGTACTTTTTAAAACTACATTATTCAAAAGAAGACATACAAATTGCCAGCAGGTAAATGAAAAACTGTTGAATACCACTAATCATCAGTGAATTCGAAGTCAAACCCACAAGGAGACATTATCTCTGCCTAGGAAGAAAAGTATTATCAAGTAACTAAAGATAACAATAACTAGTATGGACTTGCATGCAGAAAAAGGGAACTTTTGCAACCTCCATTTGCGAAAATGTAAATTAGTACATCTACTATGGTATGAATACTCCTCAAAAAAATTAAATATAGAATTACCATGTGATCCAGCAATCCCATCAATGCATATAGATCCAAAGAAAATGAAATTAGTATGTTGAACAAGCACTTGCACTCCCATGTTCATTGCAGCACTATTCACAAGGGTCAAGTAATGGAAACAAAAAGCATCTATCAATGAGAAATGGATAAAAAAAAATGTTGTGAATATACACAGTGGAATACTATTCAACTATAAAAAGAAGGAAATCCTGTCATTTGCAACAGTGTATGGGACTGGAGATTGTTATGTTTAGTGAATTAATCTAAGCATAGCAAATGCAGATGATCTCACATATACGTGAAATATAAAAATGTTAATTTCATGGAAGTTGAGAGTAAAATGGTAACTATCAGAGGCTGGGTACAATAGATAGGTGGGAGGGCTGAGGATAGGTTGATTAACAGGTACTATGCATAAGTAGGAGTAAGAAGCTCTGGTGTGCCATTGCACAGTAGGGTCACTACAGATAACAATAAGGTGCTGTATATTCAAAAAAAAAACTAGAAGAAAGGATGTTTAATGCTTTCAACATAAAAAAGTGATAATTTTCAGGAGATACATAGTTTAACTTGATATGAATATTGCACAATGTATTCATGTACTAAACATCACATGGTTCTACACAAACATGAATATTTTTATGTTTTATGTACCTGTTCAAAATAAACTTAATTAAAAATTATAAAACTACATTCATATGAGTAAATTTAATCTTCTGAGAACTTTTTGCTTTCACTTCTTCAACAAGTCAAATATTGAGCAAAAAACGGACTATATGTATTCCTCAGAAAATAAATCATTATAACTTATTCCAAAAAAATATTGTAAACCCTTACCATTTTAAAGCACTGAAAAGTCATAGTAAGTCTTTATTCTTCAAGTTCCCTATATTATTGCCTTGGGACAATGCCTCACTGCAAATTCCTTTTTGTTGTTGTTTTCTTCTTTCCTCCCTCCCTCCCTCCCTTCCTTTTTCTCTCTCTCCCTCCCTCCCTCCCTCCCTCCCTCCCTCCTTTCCTTCCTCCCTCCCTCCCTCTCTTCCTTCCTTCCTTCCTTCCTTCCTTCCTTCCTTCCTTCCTTCCTTCCTTTCTTAACTAGGGATGTAAAAAAAGTGCCAGGGGTACTCTATCACTGAGCAACATCCCCAGCCCTTTTTATTTTATATTTTGAGACAAGGTCTTACTAGGTTGCTGAGGCTGACCTTGAATGTGCAATCCTCCTGCCTCAGTCTCCCAAATTGCTGGGATTACAACATGCACCACCAAGTCCGATTCTCACTACAAACTCTATCTGAACACCTGTGTAATGTTCTCTCTCGGTGATGTAAATATTCAAAAAATATTCAACAAATTAATGATTATAAATTAATTGATAAAGTTGACATGACAGAGGTAGAGATATAGAAGTTAGGAAAGAGTTCCAAATAGGGAGATGTTGAAAGTTCGCCTAAAGACAAGGCACATCAGCTTAGTCTTGAGTGATGAGTTCTGTAGTGGAAGTGGGTGGGGAGAGAACCTGTCAGGCCACCATAATCAAGGACATCCAAACAAGGTACAAACTCGTGTGTTTGTCACTTTTTCATTGCTGTAATCAAAACACCTGAAAAGAACAACTCAGAGGAGTCACAGTTTATTAGGGGTTCATAGTTTCAGAGGCTCAATCCATTGTTATCTGACTGCATTGCTCTGGCTACAAGGTAAAGCAGAACATCATGGTGGAAAGAAGTGTTGGAGGAAAACTGCTTCTTTCACCATAGTCAGGAACCTGACAGAGGACACACAAGGAGTGAGGGACAAGAGATGATCCCCAAGTACATATACACAGTGACCTACTTCCTCTAATCACATTCTACTTACCTATAGTTACCACTCAGTAGTCCCTTCAAATTATTAGTCTATCAAACAGATTAACCCCAGGATGAGGTTATAGCATTCATAATCTGATCATTTCATGTCTGAACATTTCTGCAATGTCACTGTGAGATTTTGGGGAGACCCTTCAAACCGTACCACCTGGCACAATATTCAGGCATCAGTAGTACAAAGAGATATGGAAGAAAAACATGAAAGAGAAAGTTGGTAATGTAGATAGATATAAAATTGTGTTTATGCTTTTAAAAACCATCCTAAAAAAGTTAATTTTTTTCTTCATTCAAAGAAAACTCAAACTTAACAGAGGAGCAGAGACTGATCTGTTCTGTACTTTATGATGGTTTTCTTCAAAACAAGGAACCAAGAACCAAGTAGGTGACTAGACAATGGCAAGTTCTCTATCATACAGCAAACATACACACACATACCATTTACACTACCAGATATAATGAAGAAGTTGCTGGGCAAATCAAAAGAAGAGTATAGAAGAGAATTCATGTGTATAAAAAACCCAAACCAACCAACCTTGGTTAAATTATATCCTTTCTCTACACAATATAGAGTTAATGCTTGAAATTTCAAACATTTAATTCTTTTTCCATTTTTTTTTCTTTTTCCATAGAATTAAATGTTATAGATGCTGTTGTTCTAGGAAGACTCTCCCCTTGGTGATCTCTGTACAATTTTAAAGGTCTTATTGTTATAATGCTGTAGCTTTCTGTTTCATTCTGTAAAATACATTAGAAGGCAGGTAAAATAGAGATTAGCAGGTAAAATATAGCTCAACTTGTACTGTCTCTAGGTCTTTGTTTGTTTCTTTCTTTTCAATGTAAAAATAACATTTATATAATTAAAACTAGGAAACATATTCTCTGTACTTCACAGCTGATTGGATACACAATTGTTCCTTGTCAAATAAATATTGCCTTACAGAACATAGTAAAAATTAAAGTTTGAAAAATTTATTATTTTAATGGAAACCCAACTTCTCCTTTGATCTGAATACTGGAAAAAGTCTATATGTTAGAAGACAAGGATGTATTTTAAGAGTGTTCCGTCTGATCACAATGGATCTCAGGTCACAACAGTTAAATGTCACTTTCATGGTACCTGCCCAAACTCATGATTCTTGAATCAAGCACAGTCATGTTGAACTAATAATTTTTATCCAAGTAGGTAGATACTAAAATTAAAATTTAATTTAATTCATAAACTAAAATTATAATATCTATAGCAAGTAGGCTGCTATAGGTAATTTTTCCTCATATGATTTTCTGGTTGTCTGAAAATAGAGAATGATTTTTTTTTCCAAGGGGGGAAAAGACAAAAAAAAATGTTTATTGGAGCCAAAAGCCTTATTTGCTGTGAAAATTGCAAATGTTTGCCTGGAGCAAATATGTGAAAATTTGCAATTTGTTGTAGGTGTGGAATTTTGCTATTTTTTCACAGTGGAAGAACTGTTCTGTGTGGTTTGCTTCCCCCCACCTAGATGTGTGAATTCTCGGAGAAATTCTGAGATTTACGCATTTTGATGCCAAAGATGGTAAGGTGAACAATTACTTTCAACAATAACTCAGAATTCAGCTATGTAACACAATGAAAAGCCTTTCTTTCTTTCTTTTTTTTTTCCCCAAAACTGAATGGTTAGAATAAGGATGAATCCTGATTTTTGTATTGGGTTTTCATCAAGCATGGAGGTCTGTGTTAATGTACTATGATACTTTACTCAGAAGTACATTGGTATGTAAAATAAAAGACAAGGAGAGTAGAAAAATGAAAAATCATTCATGCTTTTATTATTTGTAATAAGAGACCTAAAATCCTGCCACTGATGTTACATATACAAAATTATATTCAGATACCATAAAAATTGTGTCAATTTACTAAACACAAATGGTTAACAATTGCAAAATTATAAAAAAATAAAATCTCCTGGTAACCTGACAGTATAATATACCTTTTCACTTAAAATAGAAGGTATATGATCTTGCAACTAGATTAAGAATAGCCGTCTAGGGCTGGGGATGTGGCTCAAGCGGTAGCGCGCTCCCCTGGCATGCGTGCGGCCCGAGTTCGATCCTCAGCACCACATACAAACAAAGATGTTGTGTCCGCCGAAAACTAAAAAATAAATATTAAAAAAATTCCCTCTCTCTCTTTTTTTTTTAAAAAAAAAGAATAGCCATCTAGGAAAATGAATATGAAGTAATAATGATGTTTTGAAATATAGAATTGTTCTTCACCCCCTTTCCTAACATGTAGGGTCAGGTCCCAAACTCTGGGAATCTCAGACTTGATGAGTTTTCTTTATATGGTTCTGAAATGACTGGAGGCTGGAAGATTCCAGCTAGCTTCAAGATAGGGTCTAGTCATGGGTAAGTCCAACACATGATAAGTGAGTTGAAACATTGATTCCTACTCGCCAACTTTCTGGGGAGAAGAGAGGGACTGAAAGTTGAGTTGATCGCTGACCACCAATACTTTGATCAATTATCTCAGTAATGAAAGATCCATCAAATGCCAGGACAACTTAATCTAGTATCCTCTGGATATCTGAAGATGTGGAAGTTCCTGAAAGGCTGCTTCCTGGTGAGGACACTGAAACTCCACATACAATCGCCATGCCTCTCTTCATCTGGCTTTTCATCTGTATCGTTTATAATATGCTTTATAAAAATGACTAAATATAAGTCAGGTGTTTTCTTTATTTCTTTGAGATGCTCTCACAATTAACAAAGCTCATCAAGGGGTGTGAGGAAACTAAAATTTATAGATAGTTGATCAGAAGCACACGTTACACCTGTGTTTGTGTTTAGCATTTGAAACAGGGGTGTTTTGTAGGACTGAGTTCCGTCTATAGAATCCTATGCTATTTTCAGGTAGATAGTGTCAGAATTGAACTGAACTAGAGGACACCTGCCAGAGTCAGCTGTAGGACCATGATTGGAAAATATTTCCTCTCAATCCTTTGCAATTAGAGGCCACAGAAGGATTGAGGGTTGAGTGCAGAGTAGCAGAACAGCCTTGGTCCCATATCCAAATGGTAATATTATATTTCCTCTGGTCTGTGTGATGCCCTGACTTCCATGTTCCTTCTATCCATGACTTTCCTGAGAAATACTGTCAAATATTTGCTTTTTTTTTTTTTTTTTGTAGCCCCTTGCTAGGTGATATCTGCCCAAATAAGCCACTGAAAACCAATACCCTGCCAATTGCCCATCCCTATTCTCCTTCACAAAAGCTCTTGTCTCATTTCTTGTACCATCCAGGATGCTTGTCATTTATGCTGTAAAATTATAATTACCTCCAATCATTAAGTGACCTGTGTTTTAACAGATACCCCAGAGCTCTCCTTTTCTTCCTAGTTTACACTTGCCTTTTTGAGTGCTTCCAGAGTAAATTTGGGCCAATATATTTCTTTAGGTTAATAGCATTCTCTAAAATACATGAATAAAGCCTAAAATGGTTTAGTTTACAACTACACAATTAATCTCCTCAATGTATGTTTTAGTTAATAATAGAATATGTGTATAAGATTTTCAAAGGCTAACTTATCATTTGGATTAGTGTATAGATCGCCTTCCCATTTTCCAGTATAGAAATCAGTAAGAATTAAGGAATTTTGCAGACTTCTTTGCCTCTCCCCAATCTTTGAAATGCTGCATAACATTATTTTTGATTTGCTTCAGTTTTTTGTAAGATCCCGTGCACTCAAAGCTTTTCTTAATACCATATATACTTCACATGAGGTGGGGGTAGTTGATTTTTCTCAAGTATTTCAAAGTCTTTTTTTTAAAAAAATTACTGGGACTATGAAGAAAATTATTAAATGATTTTGAGCACATGTGCCTTTAATAAAAAATGTCAGAGATGTGAACAAGGATAATCATCTATTTGTAAACATGCTACAGTTTTCTTGCTCTTTGAAATAGTCATTCAATGAAACAACTTAAAGTAACTTATAGTGAATTTTAAGATTATTCATAAGACTAAATATATTGTAGTCTAAGTTTATGCTGATAAAATAAAATAATAGAATTAATATATATAAAAACAGTCATCTTTTTTTAAAAAAATCAATATTGACAAACGTATTGCTACATTTTACTGTGTAGAATGTTTTTTTGAAATTTAATTATTTCATTAATTTCATTTATAAATCACTCTTCTGGCGAAGGTTTCTACTTGCCAATAAGCACTGAGGAATGTCTGCTTTCTGAGTGCAGACCATATTCCTGCCCCTTTTTCTTATCTGCCCAATTAGCTTTATAGGCCTTAGCTATCACCAGCCTAACTACCTCGGAGCCCCTAGATGAAAGTTTCTTGTCCTAGGCTGTTCTATTCATCAGGAATCTAGCAAAACTTCGGTTTGAATAGTTTCCTGTGAAACACCTCCCACTCAACTGATTTGTGGTCCCTAATGAACCATAAGCTGATGGACAATTATTCATTTGGCTGAGACCCATGGAACATTTAAAGGGGACCCGGATCTCACAAGGCTGCATATGTGACTTCCATTTAAGTTTAGATACAAGCTTTTTGACAGGAGCAAGAAATATAACAAGACTTTAAATAAAATCACCGTGGAAGAGTAACTTTGACTTGAAATGGCATGTTCCCTATGATTGGTGTTCAGATAAACCAAAAAATAATAAAAGTAAAACAATTTTTCTACATTTAGAAATAACAACTCGGGTTTCCATCAAATAGAAACTTTGCAGTTTTAAACCACCACCACTGTGTATTATAACTAAGAAGGGGCTGCATTTTTTAAGACCTTAACCAATATGATCTTTCTTTTTGTTTTAACTTAGGCATTGGACTCCTATTATATTTTACTTAAAATCCACATATCACAAATAAAAGAGAGCAGTGAATTTTTCTTAAGATAAAGAAAAAATGTAGTTTGCTAAATTGACGACTTAAAAAAATGCTATTTAGTCTTACCAGACATATCTTGGGATAATTTCTTTCAAATACCTTTCAAATACCTGTGCACAATTCATTATAGAGTAACTAGATAATCAGAATTCTCTCTGAAACAGGGGCATGTATATTTTGTCACTGAAAATTTTATTGTCTGGTGTTACTTTTGCCATTATCTGATTTATCATTTGTGGCTAAGAGAGAGACACAGAGATGAACATGGAGCGAAACCAATGACAGCACCTCTTAAATATGTAGTAGAATCTGTCAAAGCACCCACTTCTATCCTAGATGGGCCACGAATGGAAAGAGTATTCAGAGGTAGGAATGCTAAAGTCTGAAAGTAGGTGCTTAGTCTCATCAGCTAAGAATGAGGATAATTTTGTTGTTATTGTCATTTTCTTCAGCTCAGTTTTGGAGATGAGGACACTACTATTTGTTAAAGCTATTTTGTCTAGTGCAAATTGAGACTTATTGCCAGTGTAATATACTTAATAAAATAAGATCTCTAATGAGTGGAAAATTTGAAAAACAAATCTTACTTTGCTAAGATCTCCCTCAGCACTATGATATATACCACATTAAAATATGCCAACTGTAAGTAACTGTACCCATTACAGTGGGCTTTAACTTTCAAACGAATGATGTAGAACAAAAAGGAAAAGAAAGAAGAAAGCAGGAATATAATTTATATATATATATATATATATAAATTTATATATATATATACACCACACACACACACACACACACATACACACATGTAGTTTTAGGAAGATCACACAATAAAATTAAAAATTAAAGGAGGATAAAGAGGTCTAGATTTCACTCCAAAATATGATTTATTACTTTTGTCTTCTATCCTGTTTTAAAATTACTAACATATAGAAGAGTCTGCCACAACAAAAATTTGTGACCTACACAATTATAATATATTTAACCTACATAGTTAACTTAATATATTTAAGTTTTATGATAGCAATTGATATGATGAATGAACTATATAGCTATTACTGATCATTAAAACATATCTTTTTTTTTTACCAGTTTGTCCTCTATTATTTCTTATCCATTTCTCAATGAACAGATGCTATAAAATGGTATATTTGTAAGTATTAGCTCCATGCACCATAATCTTTATTCAGAAGACTTCTCATGACATCAAAAAAAAAAAATGTACCAAATGTATTTTGGGAGGGGCAGTTGGAAGCAGATATATCAATTAGTTGCTACTTACAGAAGATTAATATAGGTAAACTCATTCATCTTAACATTTTACTAAAAAGGATGTAGTATATTTATTGAATTGAAAGAAAATCAGTTGACTTACTCATTCTAATTCGTGCTTTGAAAATTTTACTTTTCATTTTTATTTGGTTATATTAACTTGATGTCTTCTGCTGTGCAATTGGCTTACTATTAGTGGAACACAGAAAGTTGCTATTAATATGGATGAAAAAATGGTTAAATATTAGCAATTTTATTTAAATTCACTTATTTTTGAGTGGTGTAGTTTTTTACTTTGTAATAATGTGGTTGTCACATGTTTTGTGAAAAGTCTTTGCCAGCATGGGTTAGCTGATGAAAATTCTTTACATACACACATATATAACATGCATGTATACAATACAATGACAGTAGAAGATCTATAAAACAGTTAAAACAAAAATACTTACATATCTTATAAGAATCATTCAATTTTGCTGTTCTTATACTGCTAAAGTTGTGATATCAATAACTGAATCTGTACACAATTTAAAATTATATCTGAACTTGCAAAGGCATAAGAACATAAATTTTTGGTTAAAAATATTACAACAATTTAGACCCTTCATTTTTATACATTGTTTTATTTAATAGTATTTTGATGGCATCTTAAACAGTATAAAAATGGAAATTTTTGACTTGATTTTTGGGAAATGTTTAATATGCAAAATGAAAGATATCTTCAAAAATGAACTGTGAATGTGATTCTCCAAAGAGTAGCCACTTAATGTGGTATAAATGACTTGACATTTCTAGGTTAAGCCAACTGAAGGGGCCCAGAAAATAAATCAATGAAAACAAAAACAAAATAAGAAATTAAGGGCCTTTACTAAATTATGCTCCTTCTGTGAAAAAATTATCCACTCCATTAAAAATACAATGGCTCTACTTGTATATTAAAATATTACTGTTCAATAATTTGCCTTTGATATTGTTTTGGTGTTAAAAAGTAATTTCTTTAAGTAATTATTCCTTGAGACTGGTCGAGACTGGTCCCTGACCAGGTGCAGCTGCATATGGCGGTAATTCCAGACACTAGGGAGGCTAAGGCAGGAGGAACATGAGTTCAAAGCCAGTGTCAGCAACTTAGCGAGGCCCTATCTCAAAATAAAATAGAAAAAACGGGCTGAGAATGTTACTCAGTGGTTAAGCACCCCTTGGTTTAATCCCCAGTACCAAAGAGAGAGAGAGAGAGAGAGAGAGAGAGAGAGAGAGAGAGAGAGAGAGAGAGAGAGAGACTGGTCCTGGAACTCTTGAAATAGCGCTCATGAATCCCCTTGTTCTTCAAACTCAGGTTCAGAAGGTAGTATGCTCAAATAGCCATCACAATCAAGATCTCTACTCTACTGGCCAAGACACATAAAGAGGCACCAGTGGCAGATAAAAAACACTCAAAGCTAAATGTGATCTAACTTCAGTCAAGAAGAGACAGGAAACTCCTCTGGGACTGAAAAGTTGCTCAAGTTCTGATCTGAAGAAAAAGACCCAGGGACATATGGAATATGGAAAAGGTCCAAGAGAAATTCTAGGAGCCCACTATTCCTGGCTTTGCCTCATCTTCCTTGGACATCAGTGTGTCTTCCTCAACACCAAAACAGTTGTGTCACCATGAATGAAATTGTGCTCTTCAGAAAAAAATTTAAACAATGAGCATATAGAAGGCAAAAACTTTGGGACTCTTGGGTCTGGAGCCCTTTCTCTTTGAAGAAGTTTGTTACTGTATTTGCTGCTTGCTTATTATCTCTGTGTTTAATCTCCCCCTCCCTGCCCCCCCAAAAGCTTTACATTTACATTAACTTACATTATTATTATTATTGTTATTATTATTTTGGGAATATTAGTGTCTCTATTTAAAATAAGGACACTTAAGCAAAAGGTAATGCTTTACTTTATTCAGAGTCTTAACCGAGATTAACTGTTGAAGCTGAGATTTCAACTCAAATCTTAAGATTCCAAATTTACAGTCTTTTCTGTGCTATCACAATGTCTAATTAATCCATTTACACTGAAAAGGGAAATGATTGCTAAAGATTTAGGTAGTGATTACTAAAATTATCCAGGGAACTTGAAAAAGTTAATAAAGATTCCTGAACTTGAGCTTCAGATACTGTTTAAAAAGATCTAGGGTTTTGTAAGGTGTCTGTACTATTATTTTTTTTTTTTAAGTTTTTCTCTAAGTAATGCTGCTGCTTAGCCAGATTTGGGAACTTCTTTAAAGTATGAGACAGCTTTAAAGAATTTGCAAGAATATTTGCATTTTTCAAAGGAGAAAATAAATCTTTCAAATGAAGCATTTCCACTCAGAATTTTTCCGTTATGTGGGTGGTTTGAAAAGGTATGCTGAGGAGGGGCACTTCCTAACACCTCAGAAATCAGGACAGGAAGTGAGCTACTTACTTTGCTTTCTCAAAAGTGTATTCTTTCTTACATATGCACCATGCATGGACCTTGATTAAATTTTGTATCTGAAAAAAATAAGTCAGTAGGCTATTTACCGACACCCCCCCGCCCCAATAGAACACAGCCTGCAAAACAAAACTCCTTAAAATCTTAGTTTCATCTCTTCTGATAGTTGCATGTCTTGGGGAAAATATTTAGCCATTTTGAGACTTAGTTTGCTTGTCCACTAAATGCACATACCCATATATATCCCATGGGATTGGCCCAAGGATGATACAAACTTTTGTGGGTGGTTTGGCCTAGTAGGTGTGCAACAAATGTAACTAACGTTCCTTTTAAAAGAACATAATCACTGACCTGTAACCTGAACCATATCAACTTCCTATGCAACAGAGTACACCATCTTGTGTTCCATTATTTTTAAATGATGCTATGTAAAATAATATTCTATGGACAAACTTGTTTGGCAAATACTGGAGAACACTTGTCTCATTGAGATCTTCACAATATGCAGTTTAGAAACATCAAAAAATTTTTCATGAATAAAATTTTCTTTAATCCATCATTACTATAAATGCGTGTGACTATGGACCTTTTTGGTCATGGAACATCAATGAATATCCTAGAAATAGTATCCCAAGAAGCACACTATGGCAAAAGATTCTCTTTGCCATTAATCTATTAAAAATATATGATTTAGTTTTTAGGCAAATGGAGACAGTACAAAATAAAACCTCTAGGTATAGATTTTAATTATAAATAGATGTGAATCACATTGTAATGGAGTAGCAGATATAAAATTCATGTATAAGATCCCACGTATAGATGTTGTATAGCTATTTTTTGTTCTGTTTGCATATGTAAATATGCACATGTATATATGTTTTACTGTGTATGTCTTTAAATGTATGAGTTTGTGTCTACGTGTATGTATAAAATTAGGAATCTCTTCATGTGATTACTATATCAATTTGTGAATGGTATATGAAATGCAATTCCCTGTTCAATAAAAAAGGATTTATAATCACTTCTCTGCTGTTTAATTTTTTATCCCATACAATAAATATGGACTTACTAGAATTAGAAACCCTCTTAATTTAAATATCAAATCTGAACACAAATTTAAAATAAAGTCTTTGAAACTGTTTTCCCACAGCCTCTCCTACTCCTCAGAGTTCACCTCCCCTGGCTGGTATTTTCTCAGATAACTAGTTCATTGGCCAAAAAACAAAGAACTAAAAATTATGTTGCACACAAAGAGACATAATTTCAACATCTGAGGCAAAGCAACACAAGGTTCGACTTCCTCCAAGTCCAACTTGGGGTCACTGCTTGTTTGTTTTCCTTTACATAGGCACTCCAGCCTGCCTTAATGTCCAATTTGCTTTCAATCAGTAGGTATTTAAACTTCAGGAGGAACCCAGCCAAAATAAGCTGTGCTTCTGCCAGGCCCAAAGACTCCTTTCCTCTTACTCTCTCTGGATTTCCTCTTTTAACTTTACCCTTCACTTAGTTCCGTGGAACTCGCCTGGGCCCTCTGAGGGAGAGTTAACTTTAGGGCCTTATTACCCCTTTCAAACAGAGTGGCAGAGTCATTATCCCTAGAGAAGGTAATTCTTGGGGAAAAAAAAAAAAGTTAAGAAAAAACTGAACATAGAGAGGCAAGACCTCGTCTTAGTTTGGCCTTGTTCATGATACTCTTCTGCTGATTCTGAAAATGTGGGTTGCTAGAGAAGGAACAGTGCCTTGCCCCCAGCCCTTTTATACACACACACACGCACACACACACACACACACACAAACACATCATGTATATGTTTGTTTGTGTGTGTGTGTATATGTATATATCTGTATTAAGAGATGAAAGATGGTAAAATTTGTAGAATTAGAAAAATAATCTTACAAAAAGCTTGAGGGCTACCTAAAGCTGTGGAATGCAAGGGCATCCATCATCTGAGGCCATGCTGCACTGGGCCCCTTCCTCCTCTAAGTAGTGTGACCAGAATTATTCACATACTTATGAGTCTCCAAAACACAATTCCTATATTTTCTTTTTTTCTGAATATGAGCTTAATAAAAAAGAACTATTATATATGCAGTCTAATTACCAGCACTGAGGAAACCTTAACTCACCTGTGTTTAAGCATCCACCTGAAGGTACACTGATTTCACCTTCTTATTTCTCCCCTCGGCATACCCTTCATTCAACATGAACCAAACTCACCCATGTAAATCATGAACTACAGAATTTAGGAGTGAGAAACCTTCCCTAAAGACACATCCAAAAATGATTTTTTTCTGGTATCAAGAGCCCTTTAAAATTCTTTTTTAAAATAACACTTTGAAAAAAATAACATCTGTTTAAATCCTTTTATCATGATTTAAACACATTTTCAGTTATCACATTTTTTTCTCCTTTTTTTTTTCCTTTTTTAAAAAATTCTTTTTATACCTGTTACCATGGACACAATGTTGCTTGCCTCAGAGTCTAATTAAAATGGTTACTTGCTCAGCCAGGGAATTAGAGAATAATCACGTGTTGGGGGAGTGGCTTAAAAATCTGAGGAAACTGCTGTTTAGGGTCTAATGATAGAAATGTTTCTCCTCTATCAAAGCCTTCTTTAATTTTTCCACGGAGTTATTTGACCAATAAATTTCTTTATAAAAAAATCATCATATATTATTTAGAAGCTATATACAGATTTTAATCCTATATTTCTGGTCTTTGTGTGGGTTTCCACAGGCTATCCAAAAAAGATTTGGTGTCTATATATTTAAGGAGGGAAAGAGAGACTATCTCTTCTAGATGAATTATTGAGCACATAATAATATCTGATCCATAGCAGATTTTAACTGAAAGCTACTTAAAAAGAAATATCCCACATTTCAATCCATCTTTGAAAAGATTGCAGGTCTCTTTTTTTTCCATTCATTTGATTCTCTCATTTTGGCCTAATATCTTTGTTGCTTTTGTTAAGAGAAAAAAAAAATACTCTGTACAGTCAAAACCTTTAGTTGTTTTAATTGTGAAAATAGGTTTGTCTAATACATTATAAGGCATACATTCTTTTAAAATTAGATAAGTCAGAAAGTAACACTTTTTTTCCATCAATAACAGTTCCTCTAAGCACAACATTGACAACAAGGACAACCACACTGGAGAATAGACGATGGTAACACAGAAAGTATCATGGTGTTCTAGCACCAGTGCACACACAGTATTGAAAATTTCCAGAATGCAGAGATTATATTTTATGGTTCTTCATCAGTCCACTCTCTTTTGCAATGTTTCTATGGTATGCCAGTTTAGTGGAGTTCTTATATTTTCCAGCATCATATTAGAGTTGAAATGTCTTCAGAAAATTACTTAATATGAGCTTCCATCTTCCAAAATCTAACATGAGTTAACCATTGGCTTTTTCTGACAAGATATTTTGATTATTCTATATAAGTTGTTATTATGTAAACCGAACAGAAACATGATTTTATTGAGAAGAAATCCAGTAATGAGTGTGGGGAAATAGTCTATAGGATTAATGGGCAGTTGACCAGATGGAAAGGCAGGAAGTCAAAATTCAAGGGTGATCTCAGGTGCTAATGAAATACAAGTCATTTTGCTGAACCAACATGTACCCTCTCCCATACAAAGGAATGGGTCCATAGTCTAATTCTGCGACAGATCAATTTCTAGCAACAACTAAATCAGCATGTCTCAAATGTCCAGTGATTTAGATCAGCAACTAGAGAGTCCATTTCCCTGAAGCATAAGGTTGCTCAAAGATTTAGAGGACTGGGTATGTGAGAATGCAGAAGGGAATTTTCTGGTAGACAGCAGAGTATCCACGAACTTTATGATAAGCTATGGGATTTCACAAAACGTGTTCAATTGTGGTAGGTGGTTTGGGGTTCTAACCCCAAACCCCTGTGTCCAATTCCTTTGTCATTAAGGTAACTTAAATGGGAAAATGTTCGGCTTTTTAGAACATAGACTTTGTTTTGAGGGAAAGCATTTTCATAGTCTACGGTTGCCAAGTATATTCTATAAAACTTTAGTTGGTAAATATTGTTTGTTGAACTTTGAGTCCTTTGAGTCATTTGTATTTCTCATCCAAACTGGTGGTTTTTCATTAAAACTCAGTGCCTATGTTTTTAGCCAGTTCTTTAATACTGTTGAAAACAAGAACCTTACTACTTTATTGTTTTCCTCAATCAATTAAAACCACAGGATTTGAATTAAGCCTATAGCAAGAAGGAGAAAAAGAAAGGAATTTGCTTTTCCTGTAATCTCTATGTTGTTTCTCCTTTGACCATTCTGCTGACTCTTTTTTTTTTTTTTTTTTTTGACTCTTTTATCCAACAGGACATCAGTGCCTGAATGAATAATGCTTGGTCACTCCCACAGCATAGTTTAGAACCCACAGAGGCAGGAAAGGTCTTTGTAAACATGCCAAATGATTCTGGCTTGACTAAGGGACACAAAGGCAAATATTTCTGGAAAACCAAGATTGACCTTAACTCTGGTATTTTGAGAGTCAATTTTAAAATTTGCAAGAATTCAGCTTACTTATATCTAAATCTGTTCTTGCATAGTTTGGAAGGACAAAAGATTAAGGAAAAGTAATACATTATCTATGTTGTCTTGGTTACATTAAATGTACACTATTTTCTTCTTAATTAATCACTTTGTTTTTGTTTTTGCAGTTCTGGCGGATAGAGTCCAGGACCTTACCCATGCTAGGTAAACAGTTGACCACAAAAATACATCCCCATTTCTAATTAATTACTTTTATGTGTTTAATGTTGAAATTAGGAGGAACTTAAAGTTTTAAAAATTAAACTTAATATAGCTCCAAAGCAAAAGGCCAGACCAAATATAAAATATGCTATAAATAACTGTATTCTCAATCAAAGTAGCTTTCATTCCCTGAAGAATTATTGCATGATTTCTTCCCAGGTGCCTGCCTCTGTTCTAGGTGGTGTTCTAGAACAAGGATCATTCACTCATGACATTTGTATTACTCTAAGAGAGGCAGATGATAAATGATAAAAGAAGGAAATTTCAGCAAATAACTTTGTGAAAATAAAAGTAGTCCAAGTTTTGCTTCTTAAGTAGGAAGTTGTGAAGATGATACTTAAGCACATAATGGGGTAACAAAGAGAAGCAGAGCTTGAGAAAGTGTGAGGGAGAATTCTCCAATGGGACCTTGAAGGCCATGATCAGAGTTTGGATTTTTCTACATGAGGTAAGAAGCAGAACAGTGTCACAATTGTCAGAGTTTTACTAACTCCTGTTCATCTGTCAGATCTCAATCTCAAATTACACTTCCTCCAAGAAACTTACCTTGGTCAACCAGGATATTCTATTAAATTTATACACATTGCTGTGTTATATGTTTCTTATTCACATATGATACATCATAAAATTTATTGATCTGCTTCTTCGATTAAATCTCTTTTCTTCACTACACTCTCACCTTTATGAAGTCAGGAATGAGAACAGTCTTGTTCATTTTGTATATACCTGCACCTGGCCTAGCATCTCAATAAGAATGTATTTACATTTTTGTGAACAAATGATTTATAAATTATAGTCAAAAGATTGAAGAAATTGAAGAATCTTTGAATTCTACAAATATTTCACAGACATTGAAAAATACAAAGAAATTTAGGTAGAACCATTCCATCTTCTGAAATTTCCCTTTATTATGAGGAAAAACAGAAATTGAAAAAAAAAACAACTTTGGTCTAAATATAGGGCAAAAATAAAGGTGATATAGGTGGCATTGATAGTCTGTTTTTATTCTTTCTGTTACTTTCTTAGTAGTCAGATCATTGAACAATATTTTGCAGAAAGTAAATGTAGTACCATAAATGTAGCACATCCTATTGTCTTCTGGAATGATTTTACTCCTTGATTTGGATCCCAGATCTCCCCTGATTTTCCCAGGAGGTAGAGAGAAGGTGGGATACAATATTATACTTAGTTTTGCTTTCTTCATAGGTGGTGAATCTTTATCCTACCAGATCACTAAACAAAATATCTGTTTGTACTTCCACTATTGTAACCTAGAGGGGGAAAAAGACTTTAGCCTGAATAAGATACAGAGACAAATAGCATTGCAGTCATACATAGAAAACACCCTTAAGAACCAGAGCATGTCCATGAAGTACAGAGGGCATGTATTATGGCTTGTTTGTGAGGTATCCCTCAAAATTTCATGTGTGAGACAATGCAAGGTTTAAAGGAAAAATGATTGGGTTATGAGAGTCTTAACCCAATCAATGAATCCATTCCCTGATGGGATTGACTGAGTGGTAACTGAAGGCAGGTGGGTATTGCTAGAGGAGGTGGGTCCCTGAAGGAGTGCCTTTGGGTTAATATTTTTTTTTTTTTTTAATTTTTTATTGTGGGTTGTTCAAAACATTACAAATTTCTTGACATATCATATTCCACACTTTGATTCAAGTGGGTTATGAACTCCCACCTTCACCCCATACACAGATTGCAGAATCACATCACTTACACATCCATTGATTTACAAATTGCCATACTAGTGTCTGTTGTGCTCCGCTGCCTTTCCCATCCTCCCCCCTCCCCCCTCCCCACCTCTCCCCTCCCCTCCCCTCTTCTCTCTCTACCTCCTCCACTGTATAACCCTGAGGGTCTCCTTCCATTACCATGCAATTTCCCTTCTCTCTCCCTTTCCCTCCCACCTCTCATCCCTGTTAAATGTTAATCTTCTTCTCCTGTTCTTCGTCCCTACACTGTTCTTAGTTACTCTCCTTATATCAAAGAAGACATTTGGCATTTGTTTTTTAGGGATTGGCTAGCTTCACTTAGCATAATCTGCTCTAATACCATCCATTTCCCTGTAAATTCTATGATTTTGTCATTTTTTAATGCAGAGTAATACTCCGTTGTGTATAAATGCCACATTTTTTTTATCCATTCGTCTATTGAAGGGCATCTAGGTTGGTTCCACAGTCTTGCTATTGTGAACTGTGCTGCTATGAACATCGATGTAGCAGTGTCCCTGTAGCATGCTCTTTTTAGGTCTTTAGGGAATAGACCAAGAAGGGGAATAGCTGGGTCAAATGGTGGCTCCATTCCCAGCTTTCCAAGAAATCTCCATACTGCTTTCCAAATTGGCTGCACCAATCTGCAGTCCCACCAGCAATGTACAAGTGTACCCTTTTCCCCACATCCTCGCCAGCACTTGTTGTTGTTTGACTTCCTAATGGCTGACAATCTTACTGGAGTGAGATGGTATCTTAGGGTGGTTTTGATTTGCATTTCTCTGACAGCTAGAGATGTTGAGCATTTTTTCATGTACTTGTTGATTGACTGTGTGTCCTCCTCTGAGAAGTGTCTGTTCAGGTCCTTGGCCCATTTGTTGATTGGGTTGTTTGTTTTCTTATTGTCTAATTTTTTGAGTTCTTTGTATACTCTGGATATTAGGGCTCTATCTGAAGTGTGAGGAGTAAAGATTTGTTCCCAGGGTGTAGGCTCCCTATTTACCTCTCTTATTGTTTCTTTTGCTGAGAAAAAACTTTTTAGTTTGAGTAAGTCCCATTTGTTGATTCTAGTTATTAACTTTTGTGCTATGGGTGTCCTATTGAGTAATTTGGAGCCCGACCCCACCGACTGTAGATCGTAGCCAACTTTTTCTTCTATCAGACGGCGCGTCTCTGATTTGATATCAAGCTCCTTGATCCATTTTGAATTCACTTTTGTGCATGGCGAGAGAAAGGGATTCAGTTTCATTTTGTTGCATATGGATTTCCAGTTTTCCCAGCACCATTTGTTGAAGATGCTATCCTTCCTCCATTGCATGCTTTTAGCCCCTTTATCAAATATAAGATAGTTGTAGTTTTGTGGATTGGTTTCTGTGTCCTCTATTCTGTACCATTGGTCCACCCGCCTGTTTTGGTACCAGTACCATGCTGTTTTTGTTACTATTGCTCTGTAGTATAGTTTGAAGTCTGGTATCGCTATACCGCCTGATTCACACTTCCTGCTTAGCATTGTTTTTGCTATTCTGGGTCTTTTATTTTTCCATATGAATTTCATGATTGCTTTCTCTATTTCTATAAGAAATGCCGATGGGATTTTGATTGGCATTGCATTAAACCTATAGAGAACTTTTGGTAATATCGCCATTTTGATGATGTTAGTTCTGCCTATCCATGAACAGGGTATATTTTTCCATCTTCTAAGATCTTCTTCTATTTCTCTCTTTAGGGTTCTGTAGTTTTCATTGTATAAGTCTTTCACCTCTTTTGTTAGGTTGATTCCCAAGTATTTTATTTTTTTTGAAGATATTTTGAATGGAGTGGTTGTCCTCATTTCCAATTCAGAGGATTTGTCGCTGATATACAGGAATGCCTTTGATTTATGTGTGTTGATTTTATATCCTGCCACTTTGCTGAATTCATTTATTAGCTCTAATAGTTTCTTTGTAGAGCCTTTTGGGTCTGCTAGGTATAGAATCATATCATCTGCAAATAGTGATAATTTAAGTTATTCTTTTCCTATTTTTATGCCTTTAATTTCTTTCGTCTGTCTAATTGCTCTGGCCAGTGTTTCGAGAACTATGTTGAACAGAAGTGGAGAGAGAGGGCATCCCTGTCTAGTTCCAGATTTTAGAGGGAATGCCTTCAGTTTTTCTCCATTCAGAATGATGCTAGCCTGAGGCTTAGCATAGATTGCTTTTACAATATTGAGGTATGTTCCTGTTATCCCTAGTTTTTCTAGAGTTTTGAACATAAAGGGATGCTGTACTTTGTCAAATGCTTTTTCCGCATCTATCGAGATGATCATATGGTTCTTATTTTTAAGTCTATTGATGTGGTGAATAACATTTATTGATTTCCGTATATTGAACCAGCCTTGCATCCCAGGGATGAATCCTACTTGATCATAGTGTACAATTTTTTTGATATGTTTTTGTATCCGATTCGCCAGAATTTTATTGAGGATTTTTGCATCTAGGTTCATTAGAGATATTGGTCTGTAGTTTTCTTTCTTTGAAGTGTCTTTGTCTGGTTTAGGTATCAGGGTGATGTTGGCCTCATAGAATGAATTTGGAAGTTCTCCCTCCTTTTCTATTTCCTGAAGTAGCTTGAAAAGTATTGGTATTAGTTCTTCTTTAAAGGTTTTGTAAAATTCTGCTGTATACCCATCTGGACCTGGGCTTTTCTTAGTTGGTAGTCTTTTTATGGTTTCTTCTATTTCCTCAATTGATATTGGTCTGTTTAGGTTTTCTATATCCTCCTGACTCAATCTGGGCAGATCATATGACTTAAGAAATTTATCTATGCCTTCACTATCTTCTAATTTATTGGAGTATAAGGATTCAAAATAGTTTTGGATTATCTTCTGTATTTCTGAAGTGTCTGTTGTGATATTGCCTTTTTCATCCCGTATGCTAGTAATTTGAGTTCTCTCTCTTCTTCTCTTCGCTAGCATCGCTAAGGGTATGTCGATTTTGTTTATTTTTTCAAAGAACCAACTTTTAGTTTTGTCAATTTTTTCAATTGTTTCTTTTGTTTCGATTTCATTAATTTCAGCTCTGATTTTAATTATTTCTTGCCTTCTACTTCTTTTGCTGTTGTTTTGCTCTTCATTTTCAAGGATTTTGAGATGAAGTATGAGATCATTTATTTGTTGGTTTTTTCTTTTTTTTAAGGAATGAACTCCAAGCAATGAATTTTCCTCTTAGAACTGCTTTCAATGTGTCCCATAGATTCCGATATGTTGTGTCTGTGTTTTCATTTATCTCTAAGAATTTTTTGATTTCCTTCTTGATGTCTTCTATAACCCATTGATCGTTCAGTAACCTATTGTTCATTCTCCAAGTGATGTATGCTTTTTCCTTCCTTCTTTTATCGTTGATTTTCAGTTTCATTCCATTATGATCAGATAAGATGCATGGTATTATCTCTACTCCTTTATATTTTCTAAGAGTTGCCCTGTGACATAATATATGATCTATTTTTGAGAAGGATCCATGTGCTGCTGAGAAAAAAGTGTAACTGCTTGATGTTGGGTGGTATATTCTATATATGTCAATTAGGTCTAGGTTATTAATAGTGTTATTGAGTTCTATAGTTTCCTTATTCAACTTTTGTTTCGAAGATCTGTCCAGTGGCGAGAGAGGTGTGTTGAAGTCTCCCATGATTATGGTATGGTGGTCTATTAGACTCTTGAACTTGAGAAGAGTTTGTTTGACGAATATAGCTGCACCATTGTTTGGGGCATAAATATTTATGATTGTTATGTCTTGTTGGTGTATGGTTCCCTTAAGCAGTATGTAGTGTCCCTCTTTATCTCTTTTGATTAACTTTGGCTTGAAATCTATTTTATTTGATATGAGTATGGACACTCCTGCTTGTTTCCGAAGTCCATATGAGTGATATGATTTTTCCCAACCTTTCACCTTCAGCCTATGTATGTCCTTTCCTATCAAATGTGTCTCCTGTAGGCAGCATATTGTTGGGTCTTGTTTTGTGATCCATTCTACTAGCCTGTGTCTCTTAATTGGTGAGTTTAAGCCATTAACATTTAGGGTTATTATTGAGATATGGGTTGTTCTTCCAGCCATATTTGTTTATTTCTGTTACTAAACATGGTTTGTTTTCCTCTTTGATTATCCCCCCCCCCTTTACTGTCCTACCTCCCACTGTTGGTTTTCATTGTTATTTTCCATTTCCTCTTCCTGTAATGCTTTGGCGAGGATGTTTTGAAGAGATGGTTTTCTAGCTGCGAATTCTTTAAACTTTTGTTTATCGTGGAAGGTTTTAATTTCATCCTCCATCCTGAAGCTTAATTTCGCTGGATACACAATTCTTGGTTGGAACCCATTTTCTTTCAGTGTTTGAAATATGTTATTCCAGGATCTTCTAGCTTTCAGAGTCTGTGTTGACAGATCAGCTGTTATCCTGATTGGCTTACCCCTAAATGTAATCTGCTTCCTTTCTCTTGTAGCTTTTAAAATTCTCTCCTTATTCTGTATGTTGGGCATCTTCATTATAATGTGTCTAGGTGTGGATCTCTTATGATTTTGCACATTCGGCGTCCTGTAGGCTTCTAGGATTTGGGATTCTGTCTCATTCTTCAAGTCTGGGAAGTTTTCTTGTATTATTTCATTGAATAGACTTCTCATTCCTTTGGTTTGGAGCTCTGTACCTTCCTGTATCCCAATGACTCTTAAATTTGGTCTCTTAATGTTATCCCATATTTCTTGGAAGTTCTGCTCATGGTTTCTTAACAGTCTTGCTGAGCTGTCTATGTTCTTTTCCAGTTGAAATACTTTGTCTTCATTGTCTGATGTTCTATCTTCTAAGTGTTCTACTCTGCTGGTAGTATTCTCCATTGAGTTTTTAAGTTGGTTTATTGCTTCCTGCATTTCTAGGATTTCTGTTTGTTTGTTTTTTATAACCTCTATCTCACTGTATAGTTGATCCTTTGCTTCCTGGATTTGTTTGCGTAATTCGTTGTCGAAGTGATCTTTCATTGTCTGATTTTGCTGTTTAATGTCTTCCTTGATACTCCAGATCATCTGAAGCATGTATATCCTGAATTCTTTATCTGACATTCCATCTGCTGCAGCTGTTACCTCTTCTAAAGTTGCGTTGACCTGCATTGCTTGTGGTCCTTTCTTTCCTTGTCTTTTCATACTGCTTGTGTATCTTTCCTGCAGGTGCGGGCGGCGGCTCTGCTCTCTTCTTATTCCAATTGGGGTGTCGTGGCTACCACGCCGGCAGGTCACTGGGCCTGTTCTGGGAGCTGGCGGCGGCTCTGTTCTGCCCCTACTCCAATTGGGGTGACGAGTGTACCACGCCGGCAGGCCACTGGGCCTGATCCGCCGGTCGGTTGCAGGTTTGCCTACCCTGCAGGCGCGGGCGGCGGCTCTACTCTGCCCCTACTGCAAATGGGGTGACGTGTCTGTCGTACCGGCAGGCCACTGGGCCTGTCCCGCTGGTCGGTCGCAGATCTGCCCACCTTTCGGGCACGGGTGGAGGCTCTGCTCTGCCCCTACTCCAATTGGGGTGTCGTGACTACCCCGCCTGCAGGACACTGGGCCTGTTCCTGGCACGGGCGGCGACTCTGCTCTGCCACTACTCCAATTAGGGTGGTGTTTGTACCACGCCGGCAGGCTCCTGGGCCTGATCCGCAGGTCTGTTGTAGGTCTGCCTACCTTGGAGGCGCGGGCGGCGGATCTGCCCTGCCCCTCCTACCACGCCTGTGGACCCCTGGGCCTGATCTACAGGTTGATCACTGGTCTGCTCACCCTGCGGGCACGGGTGGCGGTTCTGCTCCGCCCCCGATTGGGGTCACGTGACCACCACACCGGCAGGGCCTGATCCGGGCGTGGGAGAAGGATCTGCTCTGCCCCTACTCCAATTGGGGTGACGTGTGTACCACACTGGCAGGCCACTGGGCCTGACCCGCCAGGCTGTCACAGGTCTGTTTACCTTGCACGCTCATTCGTCACAGCGCGAACCGCGGCTCTGCCCTGCCCCTCCTACCACGCCCATGTACCACTGGGTCGCGGGTCTGCCCACCTTGCGGTTGCGGGTGGCGGCTCCACTCCGCCCCCTCTCCAATTGGGGTCACGCGGTCACCACGCTGGCGAGCCGCTGGGCCTGCTCCGGGCGCTGGCGGCGGCCCGGCTCCTTCCCTCTGGCTCGACGACAAATTGAGGAGACTCGGGTGACTGTGCCTCACCCCCCCTACCAGGAGACCAACTGCTTATGTCACCACTGGTATTGATGAAGTTCCCTCCTCCGCCGCTTTCTGCAGACATCAGATCTCTGCCATGTTGGTATCCTATGCGAATGGCAGCATTTCGTTCCCCTTGCCGGGCAACCAAAGCACCGGGTGAGTCCTGACCGGCCCTCAGCAGGACCCGGACCGAGAAGCAGTTTCCGCGGGCTCCTAGCCCCGGGCCAGGGAAGTTCCGGGAGCCGGAACTCGGCCACTCCGTGCTCGGTGTAAGCTCCTATAAATGTAAGCTCCAAGAAGCAGTCCCCGCGGGCTCAGTTCCGGGAGCCGTAATTCGGCTGCTTAGTGCTTGTTGTATGCTCTGGTAGGCGCAGGGTCCAAGAAGCAGCCTCTGCGGGCTCAGCAGCCCTGGGCCAGGGCGGTTCCGGGAGCCGGAACTCGGCTGCCCCGCGCTGGGTATTCACTCCGATAAGATCAGGTTCTAAGAAGCACCCAGGCACTGAGCCCTAGCAATCTGTCTGCAAGCCGCAGGCGAATTGCAGCCTGAAATTACCTGTTCTATGGCTGAATGAGCTGCGGTCAGTCGAAAACAGCGGTGGTGACGTCAGTTTACCAACATGGTGGCTGCTGGCCTCCTCTGTGGTCTGACCGGTGTGGAGAACCGAGATGAACCGCTTCCTTCCCCCGTCTCGAACCCAGAATTCAGCCCTGAGTACGGTGCTTGCGCGGCTGGCAGAAACTGCAGCGCTGTAACCCTGCGTCTCTATCCCAGCGCACGCTGCAGATTCTAGCCTCGGGCCGATTTGCTGAATAAGCAGTGCGACAAACCTCTCGCGTTTGAGTCCCCGTAGCTGATCCTCGTGCGATGGAAATCCTTCCTCCAGGTTCCGGAGCACCCCACTATTGCTGGAAATTCCTAACAAGATATCCTTTAGCCGTCCTGACTTGTCATACTCCCACACAGTGAAGCAGCACACGGGGGCAATGCACTCCCCTCGCCGCCATCTTTTCTGGGTTAATATTTTGTATCTGGTGAGTGGAGTCCCTCTTTGCTTCTTGATCATCATGTGAGTCAGTTCCCACTACCACTATTCCACCATGATGTACTGCCTCATCTAGAGCCCATAGCAGGCTGTCTATGGAATGAGACCTCTTAAACCATGGGCCCTCAAATAAACTTTTACCTCCTCTAATATTGTTCTTATTGGTCTTTTAGTCACAACAGCACAAGAGCTGACTAAAGCAGGGTGATAGAGGTTTGAGTGGAGACAGATGTCGGATCATGCCAAGCCTTCCAGACAAGAGATTTTGAGCTGTATTCTAAGAAAAGTGCACTACTACAGAGAAAGAGAATGGGAGAGGTAATAATATTGTCTGGTTTTTATTTTGAAAATACAACTCCAACTGCCTTATGTGAAGGATTACAAGTACAGCAATAGGTAAGTGTCTAGTGGCCTAGATAATAGATTCTAGCGTTTGGGATTAAAAATGTAATGAGAGAGGAAATGAAAACACTGAAGAGACATTTACGAGATAAAAAAAAAATGCCACTGATCTTGATAATATGTTGGGTTATGGTAAAGGCAATGTCAAGAATGATCTCTAATATATGGAACTGGATGGCAGTGCCATTGACTAAGACAAAGACATTGGAAGGTCAAATTTGATGAGAAGAGTCATGGCTTGTTTTCTGACATGATGAAATGAAATCCCCTCCAGAATACAACTGAAAAATAAAACAGGCAATTACATATATGGGTATAGAATACAGATGAAAGTATCAGATATGCACACTTGTAAGACTTTGAAATAAGGACAATAATTAAAATATGTTGTTCTAAATAAAATGAATGTAGTAAAAATAGGCCCTGTTATTATATATCAATGGACTGCAGAAAAATCAGATGAGTATACTGTGGTCACCAAAGAACATAGGTCAAGAAAGTAGGGATTCATAAAGGGAAAGGGAATATGAGTTAGTTTCAGTACAGTTGCAAACATTGTTTATCTATCCAATAAGTACAGAGGAAACACTATGATAGTAGGTGGTTATAGGTTCTGCAATGCAAATAAAATAAAAACGTAGCTTTAATAAGCAGATCCTTTAAGACAAGTTTGAAAATGAGAAACTCAACATCAACTTAAGCAAATCAAACTATGTATTACATTTAATGTTCTGAGATTTATTTTATTTTGCATGATTTCTCTATTTTTATGAGAATTCATTATTTGAACAGTAAAGAGAAGACTGTAGTTTAAAAAACATTATACTACTTTGACCTTTTTGGTATCCTATTTTTTGATTGGCTGGCTCAGAATATCTTATCATGTCCATCCAAGTAAGGGCAAGACAGTAAACTCTATGAAGTTGACTAGTCAGCCAATCAAATTATAGAGTGTTGTAAAGGTCAAAGCAATATAAAATGCTACTATAATTTACATAACATATGTGCAACATTACAAGTCCAATATTTCATCCTTTAGACAAGAATTGAACAAGAACATAAAAAGACAACGTGAGTATATTCTCCTGACATTAGTACCAGAATTGAGAAGTATTCTTTGGAGAAAATTTTCTTGATATTTCCAAAATTACTACTCAAGTTTAAAAAAAAAATTACTTGTTCTTTGTTATTAGTTGGAATAGGTTCAAGACAAAGGATAAGATGTAGAAAGTTGATGGAAGTTCCAAGAACGTGGTAGAGAAGCAAGGATTAAATTGGTCTATAAATCAAGAGACCTGGACTACTCTGTTACTAACTATAAAACTTGGAAATGGTACTTGATTTCTTGACACTCATTTTCTTACCCTTTGAAGGAAGAGATGAATTTATTATTATTGATTTTAATAATACTAGAGGACGGGATTCTTTTTTTTTTTTTTTTTGTACTGAAGATTGAACCCAGAGGCACATTACCACTGAGCCGCATCCTCAAGGCTTTCATTTTTATTTTGAGACAGGGTCTCACTAAGTTGCTTAGGGCCTCATTAAATTGCTGAGGCTAGCCTCAAACTCATGATACTCATGCCTCAGCCTCCTGAACCACTGGAATTACAAGTATGCACCACCACACCCAGCAGGATTTTGTTAAATACGCAACAATGACTATAACATTGTACCAACCTTCATAGTACATATAATATTTTGTGGAATGAGGCAATTAAATAAGCAACTACCCAGATTTATGAAGTGATATAAGGAACAACTTAGCATGGACCCAGCCCACAAACTGCCATCTTTCTTTTTCCTTTTTTTTTTATTATTATTCCTCTGTTCCTATTATTGAAAAGTCTACATTCATATAGAAGATATACAGAGTTCTAAAATTGTAATCTTAACTATTTTGGATACTTAAATTTTAGGTCAGAGAAATACCTTCAATGCTGAATCAATAGATATATTTACCTTCTGATGCTAAAAATCCCATGATTCTTATTTAAAACATCTGATGCCCCACTATAATAATATGGAAAAAGCAGTTGCTACTATTCCATCCCTTAATAACATTTTCTAAGTAGACTACTATGAGTTGTAATTTCCCCCTTTTACATGTTAGTACAAAAGTTGAAATAAACACTCTTTAAAGTGTAGAGAGGGCATGAATGCAGTGGATCTAGCATGATTGTTATGGTTTGCATATGAGGTGTCTCCCCAAAGCTCTGTTCAAAGTTCCTGACCTCATTGGTCCATCCTAGTTTGAATGGACTCACTAGATGGTAACTGTAGGCCAGGGGTTCTCGCTGGAGGAAGTGGGTCACTGGGAGCATGTTCTGAAAGGCTTGTTTAATCTTCAGTTCCCTCCTTTCTCCCTCTGACTGTCTCTGCTTTCTAACTGTACCTTGTGCTGAGCAGCTTTCCTCTACCGTGCTCTTCCCCCATGATGTGCTGTCTCATCTCCCGCCCAGAACACCAGAGTCAACTGGCTATGGATTGAAATCTCTGACATTTTGAGTCCCTGCCTCAGACTGGCTGCAGCAAAATAACCCGGGGGTGAGGAGCAACTTGTGTAGATCGATACAGCAGGAGTGGGAGCCGTTTATTGTAGGACAGGAGGGGTATATAGACATTCCACACAGCTTATCTTAATTAACATAAACTAGATACAGCAGTCAACCAATAAGGAATCTCCACACTTAATGGCTCGCTGGCGTTAATTCTCAAACCACTCCCTCTGGCAAAATGCCAGGCGCCAACCTGACTTGTTTACAGACCCTAACAAGTCCCAAATAAGCTTTTCTGCCTATAATTTGTTCTTGTCAAGTATTTTGCTCACAGTAATAGACGTCTAGGTTATACCTTCCATAGAAGTCAGACTCCTGTGGCTCACCGCATTACTGAGAAAGGTGAAGAAAGGATTTGGGATGGATAAAGGGCACATGGCTGGTTCAACAGCTCAACAATTCTTTTCTAATGTTTTGTTTTACACTTTATAATCTATTTAAAACTATGTAAAAAGAAAAACTCCAGTATTGAGATGAACTCACAAATGGACATACTAATGTCCTCAGGAAGTTATGTCTTCACTCTGACTGGATTCCTGGAACTCTGGGAGCAGGCTAAAGTACTGACTTCACTTTTATACACATTGTCTAGAAATAGTTTACATGGAACTATGTAGCCACAATGAAGGCTATAAACCAAGGGGTAAAAAATAGATTTGGGGCTACTTTTCCCTGGTTGCCATAATATATGTCCACAAGTTTAGTGACTTAAAATAAGACACATCTATTATATTACTACTCTGTAAGTTAGAAGTCCAACACGGGTCTCTGTAGCCTAAAAGCAAATGTCAGCAGGGCTGCATTCTTTTGGGGAGGCTGTAGTTAAAAATCTGCTAGCTGTTCTTTTCCAGGAACTAGAGGTAACTATAAGCTCTTTGCTATGGTCTCCTTTTCCTAACTTTCAAGCAAGAAAATTTCTCTGATTCCTCTCTTACTGACCACAGCTAGAAAAGGTGGTCTTCTTTGAAGAAGTCCTATAATCAGACAGGGTTTATATGAATAATCCATGGCCCATACCTTGGACCATGTCTGCTAAACTCCATCTGTCCCATAAGGTTCTGTGTTTCCAAGTTCCTGCTGATTAGGTTGTGGCCTCCTCCTGTTGCTTGCCACAGGTTTAGAGAACACATTGCATTGTGCAGATAACAATTTACTTCAAGTTGCCCTCCAATCGAGCTTTATTTTCCTTGATCACCAAAGTTTTGAGATATTTCTTTCTGTTCAACATCTTTAATTCATCCTTTCCTACTCATAAAATCAAAACAACTAATTCTGCCACCTCACCACTCCACTGCAATAGCTTCTGACACATTATTAAGATTTTTTTTCTGATACATTTGAGGAGCAGGTTTCAGTTTTAGACAATAGCATTGGCTAACAACTCATCTTGTTTTTCTTCTTTTTCTATGACCTTTTCCTTCAGCTCTTTCTCAGTGTCCATGAAAGATATTGCTTTTTCTATTCATCCATATGCATTTTCACTTTCCTGATTCTCTTTTAGATGCTATGACATTTGGCAAACATGGCATACAAAGGATACACATTTTTATTTCTCAATTGTGACTCACCTGTCCAGTTCAGCCAGATGGTTGTTATCCCTCTGTTGAGGTCTTCCTGCATTCCCATTGCATGCCCAACCCAGAAATGCCTGGGGCCTAATAGTTATTAAATAGTGATATGGTATAAATGTTTTTATATCAATCATTTCATTTAATATTACTAACAATCCTATGATATAGGCACTCATACTACCCTCATTTCATATCTGAAGAATTTGAGATCCAGAGGGATTAACTATATTGCTCATCTTGGAATCTTCCACTGAATCATGTAAACAACACATCACCAGAAGCACACTTTGTATAGAAAGGTCAAATAGTTGAGAAATGTTTTGGTAAGAGTAAATAAACAATGTTGGCAAAGAGAAGGGACAATAATTCCAAGTTTGTCAAACTACATTATAAGGCAGTTTTGTTTGTTCTGTTTTTTTTTTTTTTTTTTTTTTTTTTTTTGTTGTTGTTGTTTTGTTTTGTTTTTCACCTTTGGTAGATGGCAAAGGAATCAAAATAGAATACTAATTAAAATCTTGACCCTCTCAATTTTTATCCTTTAATTGATGTACTGTTTTTTAAATTTTATTTTATTTTTATTGGTTGTTTTTAATTATATATGATAGTATTCATGCTGACAGAATTGTAAAAGCATGGAATACAATTTATTCTAATTGAGTCCCCAGTACTTCCCCTTTCCCTTCCTTTCTCCATCCCCCTGTTTCCTTTCCTCTGTTCTACTAATCATTCTGCTATTTATTATTTTTTTTAATTAGTATCTT
This sequence comes from Marmota flaviventris, assembly GCF_047511675.1. Taxonomy (NCBI): domain Eukaryota; kingdom Metazoa; phylum Chordata; class Mammalia; order Rodentia; family Sciuridae; genus Marmota; species Marmota flaviventris. The sequence goes on from NC_092508.1 coordinate 84,132,525, forward strand.
GTGGATGTACATGATGGTGAGATTCACTGTGGCATATTCATATCTGTGCATAAGAAAGTTAGGTCAGAAGAGTGCAGTAGATGTGGAGGTGAAGACAGTTGCTAATAATGCCCCTTGTTTTCAGATTAGTCAGCTACTCAAAAGTGTGGATTGAATACACACTCTGTGAAGACTATTGTGACTTTAATTTCCCCTGAAGTATGGCTTTAGTACTAAAAGTCCCCAGCTTGAGTTCTAAGTAACCATAACAGAACTTTCCCCCACTTTGCATGGGGAAAGTGCAGTACAAGTGGAGAGAGTAAGGTCCCAAGACCTTTGAGCAGCCATGCAGCGAGGAAGCACCTGCCCTGGGGAGTAGCCCAGCACACCAGGGTGTGTCCACCTTCCATGCTCCTCATAACCCACTCTTTCTCATGTGCGCTCACTCTCTCTCTCTCTCTCTTTCTCCTTTTCTCTTTTTGTTCTCATTTACTTTTAATTTTCCTCATTTCACCTCTCTTCTCCCAGTTTCTCTTCTTTCCTGCCATTAATTGTTTTACTCTCTCCTATTTCTCCTCTTCTGAAAAGGGGTCAGCTTTAGTGAGCACTCAGAATGGCTCCAAGTTGCTCTGGTTTGGTGAATCCAGACTCACTGTGCAGCCGGTCCCACAGTGGTAGATACTCTTTACTAAGACTGCTGGAAAATGAATGGACCGATCCACCCTGAAAATTCCAATGTCTGGGGCTGATGAGCCAAATGAATACACAGCCTAACATCCTGAACATTTTAAAAATGGATGCTTCTCATCTGAAAAACATGCTAAAATTCTACTAAGAACCTTTAATATTAGTTGGTTATATGTTAGAAGATTTAGTGCTTTTTACATGCTCTGTATGGATAGCATGAGTACTCAAATCAAATGAATAATAAATAATTAAAAAACTATATTGAATGGCTGAGATGCAAGTATAGAGTTATAATGCTTCAATAGCAGCATTTGAAGAAAATATTTCCAAAATAAAATTTATTATATTCTATTTACCATTATAACTAAGAAAGTCATTCTCCCAAACAGAAATACTCAGAAAGCATCTTCTTTCTCATTCACTTGTTTAACGTCTGTCTCCTCCATCTTTAAAGGGAGCTTCCTGAAAGCATACAGTAATGCAGGTCAAGGTTACACTGTAACACTCCACCTGAAAACCTCTAACTGGAGACTGAAGGGGATGCATATTAATGTCAGCTTCCTGAGGTCCCTATAAGTCATTGCAGTGGATAGCTGCTCGTGAATGGGAGAGACTTATTGAGCGTTCATCATGAAAACATCATCCCTTCAAGAGAAGTCAAACAAAAAATGTCAATTTTATGCTTCCTAATACCTAATTATTCAGGCTTTAAGAAACTTACAAATGGTAGATACTTCCCTCATACTTTAAAAAGTCAATCGATTTGCCATAGATAAAAGAAAAAAAGAAAAATTATTAATTTGTACATTTTCTGCAAAAAAAGGGAATTTTATGTCTTTATTCTTATATAGTTTAAAATAGTTCTTTTTATATGCAAAGGGCCATATTATGCTGGTGGTGGTTTCACAACTTTACCCTTCAGGGGCATGTGATAATTTGGATACTTATCCCCAAGCCTAACCTTTTTATTTATTTATTTATTTATTTTATTGGTTGTTCAAAACACTACAAAGCGCTTGACATATCATATTTCATACATTAGATTCAAGTGGGTTATGAACTCCCATTTTTACATAGTCATGTGCCACATGACATTTTGAGTATTTAATGAATACCGGTATATTGGTGGTCCCATAAGATTCTAATGGCACAGAAAAATCCCTACCATCTACTGCTCTGGTACCCATCCTCACATTGTAGCACAAAGCTTTACTCACATGCTCAGGGTGATGTTGGTGTAAAAAAAGCCTACTGTACTTGACTTGAAGAGTCAACTCTCTGCTTCTAGGGACCCAAATAAGTTCTGTGGCCCTAAAAGCCTCCCAAAGCCCAGTTCTCATTGTCCTTTTGTAGGTTTCTTAAATTCCAAGGACTTCTAACCATCATAGAGCACACGCTGTTTCCCCAGACAACATACTCCTTTAGATCTTTACTAGTTCACTCCTGCTGTTTCCTCAGAAGTTAAACACATATAATTGCTTGAGGAAAGCTTTACTTGCCCTCTAATGCTAGATCAAATATGACATGATATGCTCTTAATTTAATATACAAATTTTTATATTAAGCACAATAGCTTTTTTCCATTAAAGTTATGATCATTTGACTAATCTCTGTCTCTGCCACAAGTCTTTTAGCTCCATGCAGATCTAGAGAGCGCTGAAAAATACGTGTTTACAGAATGCATAAATGTGAAGCCACCAAGCTTATATCTACTTACTGTATGTTTTGTGGATGCTCCTGTGTTTTACATACAAAATTCAGTTAACTTACAGCAATAATTTTAAACAAACACACAAACCAGAAACTGAGAACAAATATTCAGAGTGAATTGCATTTTTGATTCTGACATGAAGTTTTAGTCTTTTATAACTATCTATTATCATGTATTTTCATTCAGTTCATCATTTTTTAACATTTTTGAAATTTGTTGATTCTTTTGCTTGGCAAACTAAACCAAAATATTAGAAATAGTCAAAATTGAAGAGACATAATTTAGTTCTAATATTCACTTGCTTCCAGAATTAATTACATAATTAATCAATTAACATATTGAAAAATCAAATATTTATCTAGCACTTAGAATACTAAGAGTTTATATGGAATACAAAGTACCTTGATATATCAAATGCATAAAAAGTTCTTATTCTCTAGTAGCCCTTGATTTAATGGACAAGTCAATATAATTGTATAAATGGCAGCAATATCTCATGGGATAAGAGCCATCAGGCATTAGAGAATCTCAGAAAGTGGGACCATTGCCAGTAGGGAATGTCGGGAAGGGGAAGGTGTCAAGATAACAATTTCATTGTATGTTAAGGAATTGAAGGGATTGCATAAAGAGAATGTCAGGCACAGAGAAGGAACATCAGCTCCATGAAGAGAGCATGGGATCCTGCTTAACTGGTGTGTAAGCCATTAGTGTGAAACAATGGAAGACCAATTTCAAAAGAAGTACACTTGTTTGTCAAAGATCTTAAATTAAGTTACCTACCTGGTTAGTCATTTGAAAACATTATTTTCTACATAGTTATAAATAGAAACACCTAATAATTATAAAAAATACAAAATCCAATTTTAACAATATTTTAAAAACTATATTATTTTATAACTTCAGTTAGTTTATTTTGCTAACAAATAGTTCTTGGCTTAGAAGATAAATTATAAGCCTACCCATGAGGGTAGAAGTGAGACAATGAGAAGATAACATTTCCTTTTTTTTTTTTTTGCTGTTGACACAGTATACTGTAATATATCTTAGGAATTAAATGGAATATTTTTAGAACACTGTTGTGCCCAAATTACATTTGTTTTGCTTCTTTTCATACTGACAGACATGTAAGTTCCTATTATCAAATATATTTCAAATTAATAAATATTTTCATCGTTTCTTTATATAAATAACATAGCTGCATTTATAACAACGGTATTGTGATCTAAGTGTGGTGGAGTGATCTCAAGTCACACTACATGGAAGACTAAGATAAGAGGACTGCTTTGAGCCTGGGCGTTCAGGACAAGCCTGGGTAACAGAGTAAGATGCAGCCTCTTCAAATCAGCAAAACAAAAACCAATGAGCTCCATGTTCAAATTAATCTGGAAGAAAGACCTATTTTTGCCATCGTCTTGGTTAAAATCTTAAATAAACTTATTAATGTTCCCAATGAACATTAAAGACTATTAGGTATTGTGCAATACACAAATCTGTCTAACTTTTTGTAATTCAGTTTACCAAATGTCTAGGACCCTATTATTAAAGAAAATAGACATATAGGAAAAACATGTAACTCAAATTATAGTTGAACCTATTTGGGAATATAGGTTCAATATTGTCTTATTTCACTGTTGGTTTCTATTAGTATAAGTAACCATTTAATTTAGCAATCATAGTTAAGTAGCTCTGAATGCAAGTGATGACTATTGTATCTGCCTGTATTGTGTTTTGATTTGGAGTAGTGGGGAATAGAATGATATACTTCTAAACTTTAAGGACGATAGTACCATAAGCTGAAGAGTAATCAAACCACAGTTTGGCAAGTCTCCTGCTCTCAAGGAAGTTTTATTTTAAAATCTTCCATAACTGGTAGCCCTATTCATTTCTCTGAGACAGATGAGGAGGAAAATTCTGCAATTGCCCATTTCAGTGCATTTCAGCGGCATCCCTTCCTGAGGCAGCCCTCAATTGAGATGTTTTTGCTAAAGGTCCAACTCAACTCTCTACTGCTTTTATTCGACTGTATTCCTTTGTGTTTGGTCTGTCACAGACACTCAGAGCAACTGCTGAGCATCCTTCTCATAAATGTTTCATATACTTGATGACAGTATTTATCCCTTAGTTTCCGCATATTTGGATTTTATTCAATATCTTTTGGTTGATGTGGAGGAAAGGGAGATGGCACTTATGTTTCATACTCCACATTGCTGCCAGCTCTATCTAAAACACAAATTGATAATGTCAGTCCCTGCTTATCATTTCCTAGTCATTTCTCACTGCCTCCAACCTTAAAGCCCAACCACTAGAGCACAGGCCAAATGATCTCTCATCTTGTTGCCTCTGCCCCACTTCCTGCCCGAATTCTTAGTAATAATCTTTTCCTATCCAAGTCATGCCAAAAAAATTTTGTAATATGCCTTGCTGTTTCAAAACTTGATCCTTTTGTGTTTTGCTGTTTCTCTGCCTAGAATGCTCTTTCCTGCCTTCTTTAAGTTAATATGTTATCTCCTTTTGTTCTTAAAACAAAAGAAGTATAATCATATATTCATCTGCTTCCCCCCCCACCCACCACTGTGGTAATACCGAGGATAGGAGATGCCTAAATCCCAAACCTAATAAATGTTAAACTGATATAGGTGTGGTGTTCATTTTTGTGGCATAACAGAATTACAGAGATAGGTAGTCTAGAGTGAGTACTGCAGCTGAATAAGAGATGAATTTATTATCTCAGACTGAGGCCTCCACCTTCCTCCTGATTGCCGAGTGGTCAGTAGTCGTCATCTTAACATCCAAACGTCACATCTATAGACGTGACAAGGAAAAGAAGAGAAAGGAAGAAAGAAAGAGTACTTTGGTTGACACGAAAATTACCTAAGATATCTGAAAGACTTTCACTTACATTTCAGGAGCAAGTTACCTCACATACAAGGGAGGTAGGGAGGGTGAAAATGTTAGACTGTGCAATAGTTTTCCTACAGAAGAAAATAGAGATTTTGATAGAAAAGAAGAAAGACAGATGTTATAGGCAAATTGATACAGAATCTCAAACACACATTATCATAGTCTGGGTGTCCAATAATTATTAGATAAATGAATGAAATTGACTATGCTTGGTTTATAAAGCTAGATATTTTCTAATTTAATCTTTCTCAAAGTATATGCAAATTTTCTAGTAAAAGCTTATTTATTTATTTAGTAATGGCATTATTTATTTATGTTTTCAGGTACAGGGGATTGAATTCAGGGGCTCTCTATCCCTGAACTACATCCCTGGCCCTTTTTATTTTTTATTTTGAGACAGGTTCTTGCTGGGTTGCCCAGACTGGCATTGAACTTGCAATCCTTCTCCCTCGACCTCCCAAGTAGTTGGGATAGGTGACGTGCACCACAGCATCCTGTTTGAATCATAGTTTTAAAGTGTTTCTGTCTTTTCTTTTTACTTCTTGTAGAATCAAGTAACATAAAAGGCATTTTTCTCCTTTAAGCATTTTTTTTCTTTCTCACCTTGCAGAATAAAGACTTTGAACAAGTAAATCACCTGTACAATCATAAATAAATAATCTTAATGTTTAACGAAATTTACTTTCAGCATTTATTGAGGTGATATTGACCTCATCACTTAACTAAAAAATATTACTCAGAATTTTGTATATTAATGTTGATTTCTAAGATACGATGCCACCCCATTTAATACTTTTTCTTTCTTTTTTATTACTTATATTTATTAAATGAAAAAACAAAGCACAAGTATACTACATTTACCCATCTTAAGTAAAATATTTAGGTGAGAATAGAGCACATGTGAAGTTCATTTTATTCTGTTCCCCATTTCCATTTTCTTTTAGCAATTCTTCATAACCTGATTTATTAAGTAAAGCAATTTTTTCCAGAAAATGTTTATTGAACATCTCCCAAGGGTCACGCAGTTTTCTATGTGCTTTGAATATATGAGAAAATTTATGAATGAAACATTTCAGGAATAAGTGTATTCTAGATAATCTTTATACAAACAAACTCCTATAAAGGTCAGCTTGGCTTTCCATATTACTAAACCCAAGAATGAATTCTCTGTTATCTTCTAATTTGAACTATCAAGCATAGTTTGACACATGGTCTATCACAATCCCTACCTCCAAAGGACACTGCCATCCACATGTGTCTTTCAGGATGTGATGCCCCTTGAAGTCACCCTGCCTCACCACTTACGTCTACCTTCCCTGTCTCCTTTGCTACTTCATTGTCATCTACTGAAATTCAGCAAATACATATTGGAGATCTCTAAGACTCACACATTTGACCTTTTTTGTTTTATTTCATTCTTTTTTTTCCTTTTATCTTCCTTTTCCTTAGAGGATCACAGCTAATTTTATGATTTTAGATACTTTCTATTTGTTGACAACTCCACGATCTCTGAACTCTCAACTCTCTACTTAGCAGTTTACTTGGGTACAATAGGGCATCTTAAATCTAGCATAAAGTCAGACTCCTGATCCCTATTCACCTACCCCAAATCTATGGTTTCCATATCAGTTCTCACCTTAATAAATGGCATTTCATTTTTTTTTCCATTGCTCAAGCCAAGGTGCATGTATTTTTCTATAATCTTTTCTCTCTCTAAACTCACCTACTAGTACATCCTATTAGATTTATCTTTAAATATTCAAAGTACAGTGATTTTTCATTATGTAAATTACAAACTTTCCGGTCTATGCCATCAATATCATTTGCCTGCATATTTGTAAAGGTTTTCTCATTGATGCCCCTGTTACAACCATTGCTCAGTATAGCCTAGTTTCCACATGGTAGAGAGCAATCCTGATGAAAACAGATGATGGATGATGGTAGCCATTTAAATTTTCAGTAGCTTACCAATTGCTCAGAGTAAAAGTACAAGCCCTTTTAGTTTCTTATATAATTTTATAAAGCCATTATGAAAGCATTCAATTATTGTATCTCTACCTGCTATGATGACTCTCACCCAGGTCTGGTTACACTGGCCTCTTTCCTGTTACTTGTTACTAAGAATCTCAAGACCCTTTTACTAATTGTACCTTCTTGGAAATTTTCTTCCTCACTTCATACAGTTTTCTGCTCAGTGGTGCCCGCCCTGGTGACTCCCATTAGTGACCAAGGAGTGCCTCATTCTGAACCTGCAATTTCCTATTGTTCTTATTCTGCTCTATTTTTTCTAATTCAATGTATTAAAGTCTGACCAACCAAATATATATTTATGCCTTATTATTGTTTATTGTCTCTCTACCCACTCTAAAATGTAAGTTTCATAATGGCAGCCATGATCTGTTTTGTCAATTACTACGTACACAGTGGTTGGAATAGTTCTTGGTATATGTCAGAAAATTAGTAAATATTTTATTTAATAAGAATAATTAACTAAAGTTAAACAAAATATATAGATATATACTAATAGTTCCCTAACAAAAACAACTGAAAATTCTTCTAAGTTATAAGTAAGCATTTGATTTGTGCACTCTAGTGATTTAAATCAAAAGTCATGAAGAAGTTTTTTAGTTAGAATTTTTCATACAATTTACAGTCTGCCTTTTTCTTTCATCAGTTGACTAGGATTCTGATTTCCAATAATGTACCACAATACTATTGGTATCTATTAATAATCAAAAGAAAGCAAAGAAACATGTTCTAACTAAATGTGTCTTTTCTTCTTCAATCTATCTTTCACCACTTAAATACTACTTCAGTTTCTATGGTCTCATGGGTTATAATTTTCTCTTATCAGCAAAAGAATGTGTTTATTTAAATGCCTCTTTTTAGATGATGAGGAGGTACTTACTGGTCATTTTGAATGGCTTGTAAAAACAAATATATGTTAAATGGTTTTCTACTTAACAGTTATATAGAAGTAACCCTCAAAGACCAGACAGTAATCACTTCTAGTGACAAATTAAACTATTACCTGCTTCTTTTCCAAATTTCAGTTCGAAGATGGTGACAATAAGGAAAAAAAAAGTTATAAAAAAGGTAACTTCAAAATCTATTCACATATTTTGGTAAAGAGGAGTCTTTTAACACTTAAAAAAAAACCACATTGAACAAAATGTATTTTGGGAGCCATTTATGTTTAAAATCATTCTGCTTAACACATAATATTATATTATAACCTTGGACAGATACAGGTGGGTCCATCTTCTACAAACAGATCTTAAACCTAAGAGTGGGAAAAATCTGTGTGGAGCCTCCAAATGGCTTCTTGTTTTTTTCTCAGACATTTTCATCAGATGATTCAACCTTCATGCCATTGTGAAATTATGATACCAACCTTTCTATTGTATTCAGTGCTTTCCGTAATTTTCATGCATTTTTTTTGGAATTTCTTTGCTTTTGATTTAATTTCCAATTCCCTTCAGATTTTCCTCATTCCATGTATTAGTCACCTTCATAACACCCACAACTACTGGAATAAATGTGACAGGAAAGACAGGAAAGAACAATTCCTTAGAGCAACCCCACAGATTCCGCATTATGAATGGGGCACAGTATGCTGGCGATAAAGAGTTTCAAAATATTTTCTAAAATTTCCTAACATTTTTTTCTCCAGTGCAACTAGCAATTAAATACAGCAACAGAACAACTTGACAGTTAATTTATTCTGGCTACAAAGTGCAGATATTTAAATTATTGTTTTGCTTCAGTTGCTCTTAACTCTGAAATATCATCTTGAATATATCTATCTATCTAGCCACCAATATAAATGTGTATGGAAAAAAAGAGTGGTCAATTCCAATGTAATATGAAATAATTTAAGGGATTTAACATTTGGATAAAAATATTATTTTACATGAAAATATGGAGAGTTGTATCATGATCATTATTCCTTGACATAAGACCCCAGTGGGGTAGGTGAAGAAAGTTGAGAGAAAGAAAATTTCCTGATGTGGTGTGAAAGAAATGCATCTAGACTAATAAACTGAGAGGTTTAGGCCCCTGGGAGTCTGAAGCACACAATGAGATTGGTTGTGTGTGGTTTCTTAATAACACTGTCTAAAAAGACATGGATTTGCCCAGATAGAAATGGATCCTCCTCTTCCCAAGATCAGAAAGAAAGTCCCTTTTCCTTTGATATATTTGCAGAATGTCATTTGACATTTTTACAAAGAGGGCGAATGTCTATCATGCCAAAGAATAAATAAGAATGAGAAATGTTTAATCATTGATATATCTCTGAAATATACATATTTGGGACAAAAATAAAATAAATAGATGTTAGTCCCGATTCTCCACTCTGGAGACACTGTTTATCATCAAATTTGTCCACACTGTCAAGATCCTTTATGTTTCTGTCAGCTCCTTCTGAAAGCTGCAGTATCTGCTCTGCCCCTTATAGCATAATAAGGTGCTTTATTTGGGAAATGATCTTTTGGTATAGCTTTTCCCACCGCTGTGTCTTCTTCACAGACAATGTATCCCGTTAAAACAACTGTGAATTTAGTTAGAAAAGAATGTATCTCTGAAGCACCTAAAGTTCTAGGAAATTTCACCATTCCCCAAGTTCCTAACCAAGTCTGAGAAACTTTTTCTAAACTTTCTGAGAAAAAGACTATATCCTCTGCCTGTACAGTGTGCCTCACACCTGTACAGTGTGCTACAAAAACTTCTGAAAAACATGATTGAGAATCGGTTTCAAGAGCGCCACATAAAATAAACTTGTTCTAGAACATGATGGTTATCAAGAGCTATTATTGAGCATCCTGAAGCCCTGGACCTACTGGCACAAATGGATCTCAGACCAAAATTCCATCATGTGGAATCTTTTTCTTCTCCACTAGGAACTAAAATCAAAGACCCCAAGAGGCTGAAGTGAATGCAAGAAGGTCTTATATTTCCTGCAGTATCTTTAGTTTTGATTTCCTTGCCACCTGCAGAACTGATGTTGAGCTTGATGTGACTTCAGGGTGTCAGTAAGACTGATGGCTTTCCCAAATAGGCTTCTACCCTCATACTTCCCTTTGACCACTGCCTTATACCCAAAGCTGTTGAATACAGGCAACTCTTTCAACCATGAATGGAAAGACTAAATAAAGTACAATGGAACTGGGAGAAGCCTACTGACCTATACCCATCTTACTCTACAAAAGATATTCCCTTTCCTAGGAAAAAATCCTAATAGTAGGGGGAAAGGAAGTCAGAGGCATGGATTCCCCAAAATGCTATAGGTATGCATTGTTTGCACTTTTTCTTTGACTCACTTGTTCTTGCTTCTTTGAATTTCCACTATGGCCTGGAACTTCAGTTCAAATGAGTTTGATTAACTCCATTTTAGTTTTCAGAGAAACACAATTGTTGGATCAGGAACTGGAATGGCAAAGTAAAAGCAATCTGAGTCACACAATGATCATAACATTAATTTATCATTCAATCTTATCTATTTACAAAAGTAGAAGCTGAGGTTTAGAAATTTAAGTGGCTTCACCAGGGTGAAAAATAGTCAGAAACAAAACTTGTTGTAATACTCAGGCACACTACATGATGATGAACACAACCCTTTTATATACTGTCAGTTTTCAAAATACATTTATGGAGAAATTATATTTTTTCTATTATGTTAGTATTTTGGTACAATAGATTATTAGGGCCACTAAGAAATATGTTAAGACTTTTTACAAAAGAGTTTCCACAATCTTGAGCTCTAGAGATATCTGTGCTGAACAAATTCACAAACAACTAAATTTAATTTGTGGGAGTAAAAGCATTTTTCTAATGATTAAGTAGTTATTCTTTTACATACTGAACTGTATAAATGTCTTTTGACTACCAAAAAAAAAAATAAGGGGCAACAAGACTTATGTTCTCATCATATACCTAAAAAGATTTTATGGTTAAATTATGAAACGAGTGTGAGCCTCTTCTATATGTATACTTTCTGATTATGTGCTTAAGTTAAAAATTTAGAAAAATAGGAAATATCAAAATCTCTTATAAAATTACAGAATATCATTAAGTAAAGCAGAGAGGGCAGGGTAGTTTTCAAGCTTCTAAAATTCTGTTTCATTTTGAAATGCAAGCAGAACTTACTCATATTATGCTATATTTTCTCTTCTGTAACTTTGAACATCTAACCTGTCACTCATACATTTGTTCGGCATCAAAAACTGAAAGCTTTCTTGCGAGTTATGAGAGGAAAAATTAGGAAACAACAAGAGCATTTTTCTTGGGTGACTGGACATTCAGGAAACAAACAGGTGGTTCTGCCAGATGAGATAAAGGTCTGTCAGCCACAGAAGTGGGAGGCCTCACTCCTCTGAAGGGAGAATGCTGAAAAAGAGCCAGTGTGCAAATTGATCAAGAGGAAACGGGCTAGCCATTCAGGAACACAAAATGTAGGCTATCTACTGCTGTTGATGAAATAAATGAAATTGTATGTGAATGAACAAATGCTTACCTAATTTCATTATCGAGATCCCTCTTTGACAATAATATCTAATAAGCTTCTATCTACTTGTTCTAACTTAAGTACCTGATTTTAAACTTGGACTAAAGGTTCCTGTCCTTACATTTGTGGTGGCCACTCCTGCATTCCTTTGGCTACTAACTTATCCTACTCATTTCTCAAGGCCCTCTCCTGCCATGCTCTCCTGTCACTTGGGTCTACTGCCTCATAGCAATAAGGAATTGAATTATTCAGCTCTTTGTTTGGGGGATAATAGTTGGAAATCTTTTTTTGTTTAGTTTCTTTCTGTATAAAATGCATGTAGTTAAGAAATCTCCACTTATTTTGACAGAGTGTCTCAAGAAACCAAATGTTGAACTCTCCTAGGGGACTAGAGATACCTACAGAAGATAAAATGCTTGTATTGTAAGAAATATATGTTCTTTTGTCTGGTTCTTCATTAATATGTTTACAAGATGGGATTATACAGATTCATCCAGGCAGATATTTCCATCTTACTAAAAGTGAGCATTGTCCTTATGTAAAATGACAAATGAGAACTGAGTGAAGACAACCAGCTTACACATGGGTTAGGAGAATTTTATACTTGATCACTGCTCCAGACAATGAGTGATTGGGCAATACATTAAAAACATCTTAACACTTTTATCTGTGAAATATACCCACAGCAGAGGGGTGTGGTGGTTTGCTAAGAGTGACACAATCATCTATGAGAGAGTCATTATTGCTAAAGGAACACACAAGGGAGTGAAGTGACTAGATCCTTCCAAAATGTTTGAAAAACGCCTGAACACGGGTGTTGCTAAGGCCTTTTCTCTTTGTTTCTATTGCAAGCCAAATTAAAATTAAAATTGGCTTTTTTTTAAATAAATTAGTTGGCTCTATTAACTGGGTGGTCCTAAAGTTGACTGCAGTGTGAAGCTCATCCAAATACAGAGCTCAAAATATCTTTGAAATACCTGTGTTTTGCTCTGCAAGACTTTTCTTCAGTAGGTTTTACTTATGTCACTCTTCGTTCCAGGTTTATGTTGTAACAGAAGTAACAATACAGAAAAGAAAGTTGAAAGTGTGACATTTTTCCAGAGGAATTAGCCTTACCTCTCAGGAATGAATTTTACTTGCTGGTTTGGTCATGTGTCAAATCTTGAGTTAATTAATTAGGGAGAGGTGGCCAGTTCTGTGGCGTATCCAGATTGCCTGAGCCAGATTCAAATGCTTATTTCTGTTACCAGGTGATGAAATGTTCCCATAATAAATACATAAACCGAGAGATTGGTTGTTCCTGTAGGCTGCTTGTCCCTTGTCGTTTGCAGACTGGGTGACTCTCCAGTCCTAATTGGCATTATCATCCCTGAGTCCAGAACTTTTATCCTAAAGAGAAGAGTTCTTGACTTGACAGTATTGGGTCCATACCCTGTGTTTCAATATCTATGTTTAATTCTTCAAGTTAACTTCAGATGAATAATTGACCCAAAAAAGATTTTTTAAATTTTTTATTAGTTGCTCAAAACATTACAATGATCTTGACATATCATACATTTGATTCAAATGGGGTATGTAATTTAAATCTTATTTTTCCAAGTGTATAGATTGTAGGATCGCATTGGTTATACAGCCACGTTTTTTGGATCTGATTTCTTTAATTTAGATGCAATGTATATTGTTAGCCACAATTTCTGAGTTGATCTTTAGTAGGCATCCTAGTGTCACAGACACAGTAGGGATTCATGTATGTTAAATTTGATGGAATTTGTTTTCTTGAGCTACATCCCAGTGGAGATAGAGGAAAAGCAATTCTCCACTCATCCACCCTGACCTCCACCGCCCCCCCCCCCAAAGGAAATCTATTAGGAAACACAGGAAAACAGAAAAATTAGGAATTTAGTACAGATCTGAATCCTGTCTTTGAAAACATTTTCATGCCTCATTAATAGGTAATAATCAATTTCAATGATTATATAACTAGCTTAAAATATTGAAAGTCAAAAGTAGAGTATCCATAAATAAAATATAAAAGGAAAAGAACAAAATTGGATCCACCTCCACAACAGGTTCAAATATTGCTCCATAAATTTTACTTCATTTATTATTTGTACCTCTGGATATCTAAGAAAGAACACTGAAAAAACATGTTTCTTTCATGTACTGTAGTCAAAATAGGTGAAAAATACCACCCAGACTGATGGTATGTGTTTGCTTTGCAAATGTCCATGGCTCATGCTGTGAACTGGTTGCAGAATAAGAGTGCAACATTGACACCTAACATATAACCATATTTGGCAGATGAAGACCTTGGAGAGCATGTACCATGTATGAATCCAGCTTAGGCAGGTTTTCAATTTGTCCATAATGCACTCATTGGTTTGGAACTCTGTGGATGTACGTGTCACTTGGTATGGACGGATTTGTCTGACTTCTTGTCAAATCAATGTTTATTGACAAAAATCTATTTTGTTGTTTTGTCCCAGAAATCTATACTGGCACCATTCCCTGTGGATATTTGGCTAGTCAGTGGCAACCAGAGATGCCAGCTAGAATTTTTACTGTTTTTATGGTGCCAGCTGCTTTCCTGGCTTGGGTTTCTTTTGTTCAGATTGTAAATGAGGGCAAGACACCCAAATCCACCCCAGTGTGCTCAGTGGGAAATGACAGGAACCCAATAGCTTAAGGCTAAGCAGCAGGAGCTTTCATGAATGAGGGGTCAGATATAGTGGTGGCTGTAAATGTGGAACTGTGCTAATGGAGGCTATGCATGAAATTATTGAGTGTGTGTGTGTGTGTGTGTGTGTGTGTGTGTGAGAGAGAGAGAGAGAGAGAGAGAGAGAGAGAAGAGAGAGGTGGGGGAATTTGTATAAACTGGGGAGAGTTTCTTTTTAATTGGAATAAATGAGATGATTGATTTTCTCTCCATGCATAAGAAAATATTTGACTTTCATAAAATTTCTACTCGCAATGTGATATGTTTGCATTCTCAGATTATTCCATTGTTGGATTACTTAGAATTCTGCTATTTTTCTTTTATCCCAAGCTTATATATTTTGACTATTCCAAGAGTTTTTAGAACTTTCCCGGAGGTACAATGAGGGAAATAGACAAATAGGAAATTCAAAGCCTTCAAATGCTATCATTTGTTTATGTCTCTTATAAAATTATGGAGACAGGAGTTTGAAGATTATACATACAATGAAGTTTGAATGATCTGTATACTTAAGGATCTGGGCTTTTAGATCCGCTGATTATCATAAGTAATTGAGAGATAGATGAACCACACAGGCTGCCCCTTAGACTGCAGTGAAACAAGGAGGTTTCCAGCCAGGGCTTTGGATGGCGCCAGGGAAAGGAAAGGGCAACCATGTGCCAGGTTAGAGGGCCAAGGAGACCACACTTCATCTTTAATGACTGGCTTTCATTTGGGGAGGCCAGTGTTCCAGCTTCATTTCCTGGGATGCATTGGGGGAAAAAAAAAAAGCAAGTTAAGGGAGCATCTCAGAAGATTGTTTAAGGCCAGACCCAGCAATGGTCTAGATCACAGTTGTGCCACTTCTTAGGGAAGACGGAAACAGAAAAAAAAACAGGAAACAGAAAAGAGAGAGACCATAATGGTAGCAAATAAATAAGCCCAGTATCTCCTTGGGGATTAATAAGTTTGGGTTCCACATGAAGTTTTGATGCTTGGCATAGAAGTTTTTAATTTTTAATAGTGTTGCAATTTTGCTCCACATATATGTGATTGTATTTAAATGCCTCTATATAGATTCCCCTAAAATAATAAATTATGAAAATCTGAGAAACAATGCATTAAGTCTTTCAAGTATGTGGCTGGTTAAGGGGAAGAAAAAGGGAAAATGACTGGCTTATGGCCTGAGTTTTAAACAATGTTTCATTTGTCAATGTCTGACCAAAATCTTGACCCCAATACCAATATTTCCACATGGATTTGTTTTTAAAGTCCACTTATTTTGGTTCTTGTTTTTCTGACCACCCAGGTAGTCCCTAGAAGAAATGAGTGGAAAGATTGATAGGGTACAGTGGAGATCCCCTAAAATCATAGTTACAAGTACACTGACACAGTATAAATACACAAGTGGCCTCATTTCTACCTCTGCACCTCCAGTACCGTTTGAAAACCTGTTGTCTGTCACCTATTTTGTAAAAGGTCCTCAAAATCCAGTTTGTCTTCTGACTTCAGAAAAGATGTAAAATAGTTATAGTTGCCTAGAAAAAAAAATCACCATATACCAATCATTTTCTCAGTACTTTTGTCCTCATCAATATCTAATACATGGACTTGCTTTGAAAAAAACTGGCTCCACCAGAAACCAGAAGAGGCAGAGGAGACACACCCTGGTCGCCACCCAACCCTGAAATCAAATGAGAACTTTCTATTTTTCAAAAGAAATACCACAATAATTGGTTTTCTGCTGTCTTGCATGAAATCATGAGACACGGAACGTTTGCCAAATATTTCTAAGCCTCTTAACATGATCAACTGCGTGTGAGTAATGAAAAGGGATGCAGGAAGATTCTTTCAGTATTGAGATCACAAACTTGCAGAAAACTAAGAAATCAGCCCAGTACCCAAAGAAAGGATTTCTAAGAAAATTGGTGAAGAGTAACAACATGAACCCTTCTCACTTAAATATTTTTTTGAAACATTATACTTGCATCTCACAGAAATTAGGTAAAAGCATAAATAAGGTAATATTTAGACAGTAATTAGGACAAGGACGCTTGTGATTTTTTTTTCCTTTCCTACAGAATGTCCTATTTAATTTGCTTATGAATTAAGTAAACCATTAAGAAAAATCATAAACTTTGTGGTCAGGACAGGGTCCTATATTCAAAGTTTCAGGGAGGGAAAAGAAATACAGCAGCCATGTTTCTTAACCTGGATGCAGGCCTCACTCTTTTAAGTAAGGATTATTATGGGGTGACTCCCTTTCAATTTATTTGAAGGCCAAAGCAATGCTCAGGTGTATGTACACATTACTCACGTTCAGAGTCTATGGACAGAGAAAAAGAGAGCCTAACAACTGATTTACTGTTAACTCTTCAACCTGCCTTCAAGATCCCTACATTTAGCAAAAAACAGAGAAGGGGTCATGCCCCCATAAGATCCATGTATTGCAACCATTGGCCTCTGCTGCTAGCTATAGGCTGTGTTAACATGTGAAGCCCTAGTGTATGATAACCCGGAGGGCAAGCCTCTGAGTTGATCTACTCCATTCAGCAAGCAGACCAGGACTGTTGAGCCTGTAGCTGCTCCCAGGGGGCCTCCTGAGCTCAAGTAAGACAAGAAGTCTGCATAACCTTTCTGGGTCATTCAAATGAACCAGACAATCGTGGGGGTCTCAGCTCTCTGGAGTGTTCAACTTTCTTGTTTGTTTATTTGAATAACACATTTCTTTTAGCTAAAGCTAAAGATCTCTGATGTGTCCTTGTTCTGTGTCATTAACAGAGAGAAAATACATAGCAAGATGGAAAGGAACAGTTGTCTTGAAAGCATTCAACTAATGTGCTACAATACTGAATTTTCCAGGAAATTTGAGGACTCTAGTAAACCCCTAAGTCAGAGCAGAGCTTGTTAGCTGTAAAGATTCTGAAGAAAAGACCTGGGAGATTTGAGGACATTTTGCCTTTTTGTGAATGTGAAATAAATATTAATGGAGACAATGGAATTCAGTTCAAAAAACAGTGCCTTTGAGTTTGCCTAAGAAGAAACAGAACCACCAGGGTTACATAAATATACATACATCCCAGTGATACAGCATTTGTAAGAGGGAATTTCCTCCTGCAAAGGGATGTGAGTAATGTAATATAAGAAAATGACTGGACGAGCAATTCAGAATGTGTTAAAAAAAATAAGAAAGAAAGAGAGAGAGAGAGAGAGAGAGAGAGAGAGAGAGAGAGAGAGAGAGAAAGGAAGGAAGGAAGGAAGGAAGGAAGGAAGGAAGGAAGGAAGGAAGGAAGGAAGGAAGGAAGGAAGGAAGAAACTGTGTTTAAAGCAAACACAATGTTCTAGAAGGAGAAAAAAAAACTAAACTAAATTCATAGGTGGTACTGGTGTGCTTAATTTTTTTTTAAATCATCAAACATTCCAGTCAGATGCCAGATATCCTTTTCTTCCCGATAAAATGAAGGTTTAAACCTAATCTTTTATTCCAGAATAAAACTAACTGAGGTATATAAGAGAGACTGCCTGGATTGCAGACATAAGTGATCCCTAGTTTCTATAATAAATTGATATTGTTGTCCTCTAGACTTGCATTCAGAGATTATTACTTCATTGTTAAATATTAACATTTCCCAGTGTTTTTCTACTTCCAAAAAATTGGCACTCTATTAAATGCAAGCATTGGAAAGTGCTTTTGTATTCCACTATCCTCTTTGAGTTGAGGGTGAGTGCATAATTAAACCTGGCCTGAAATCAACCATATAAGAGTTGAATGAATACCAAGTCCAAGTGGGGAGGATTTACCATATGAATGTTCTTTTCCTAAGACTAAAACACAGGTTAGATTTCCAAGTTTCAGAATGTTGCTCAATGAAAGAAATATGTTGCCCATGAGAAAAAAATAAATCAAATGGTGGTGTAATCTATAATCAAAGGCACTAATGGTCACAAAGCACTCAGAACAAAGGTTTGCTGAGCTTGCAAAGATGTGGAAAGAAAGTTTAATACATAATCCATTCTAAGTAAAAGGTCTTTATTATTAAAAAATAATCAAATAGCAAAGCTGGTTGGTAGTTTAGAGTACTTTATTCTAGTTGTTATTTTTGTCGTTATTTTTAAATACCCTGAAGACTAGCGTGCATGGGTTAGCTCTATAATGGGAGAGATTGAGGGATAGGAAATCTCGTGAGAGATAGAATAACATCCAGTGTACTTTGTTTTTTCCCCTCTAATTTCACAACCTAAAATACATTTTAAAAGAGCTTTCTTTGTTTTTCTTTTTCCTTAATTTGTCTTTATTTAGAACTATTGCAGATTTTTGTCTCCTGAGTTATTCTTGTAAGAAGAAGCAAAGATTCATCACTGATTATTTAGTACATGGAATCACCCAAACAGCAACAGCTGATAAACAGTGCCATCACTGTGAAATAATGCAATGGCTATGTCAGGACTTATTCTGGACTTTTTATAATAAGAAACAACAGTATCTGTATGGGAGAAAAAGAAAGGGATACTTTATTTATTCTTTTATACCAGGTAGAAGGAATCAAATGGCATTTATCTGAGTGCAAACCCCTTGGTTTTTGTTTCATGGAAAAATCCTTAATTATTACTCAGTACCAGCACATTGACAAAGAAGAAAAAAAAAAGAAAACAAAAACGTGTATGCACATGAGACCTGTGTATCAGTGTTTTAGTGAATGATGCATAGTGAACCTGTGGAAGAAACAGTTGAATGAAAATGACCACCTGCAGATTTCAGGAGTTATCCAAGAGAAGAAAAGATAAATTACTGGTTGTTTATTTTTTTTTAATCATAACAGCAAAAACAACAAAATATATATCTTTTGCAAATGTTTTCCTCTCCAAGCAACACAAATAATAAAATTCCCTTAGATGAAAAAGACAACCATTTTGATACTATAAGCAGTCTATTATTATAATCTCAATAAACCATGTTTCCCCTTTTACAGAAGACACCTCAAAAATAATAATGAATTTATTTGGTTTACAAATCTTATTCCTGCTCACATGATTTACCTTGCTAACTAGAGCCTAATATTCTTGAGGGTAAAGGGTACTTTGCTAGTTTTATTCAATCTTGACTCTGAAAAATGCTTGAATTTTTGAAACTAGTATTGTAAGAACTGAGCACAGTAGGAAGTATAATATAAAGAAAAAATGTCTCCAGACTCAGGAAATCAAAGTCTAATCCTGGTTCAATTTTAAGTGACTTAATACTCTCATGAAATTTAGTTTCATCTTTGGAGTTTCAGTATTCTTGACTGGGAAGAAGAATTTATGTTATTTAAGATCCAATTTCAAGGACTGATATTTCTATATATCTAAGTTCATTCATTAATGATTCATTTCATACATATGACAATTCTTAGAAATCCCTTTTAACATTAGCTTGTCCTCTGGCATTTGTTTCCTCCACCAGGAAGACTGCAGCTGGTTATGGAGATGGCTAGGAGGGATGGAAACATTGGTTATTCAAGACTTCTGGCCCAGTGATTTTCAGGCATTGGGGATTTAATGTTTGATACTCTCATAAGCCTCACCCTGAATGCTGTACACATGATGTTGACTCATTCTAGAAGCAGGGAAGAAGGGAATTGTGAATGAACAGTACAGATATCAAATTGGGAAAGAAAACACTGACCATACATTTCTTGTTACAATAGAGCCAAAGCAAAAGAACAAGGCACCACCAGAATGAGGGCAGATAGCAGGTACAATATCCAGAATTTGGTGGATTAATCCAGGTACTGAAGCACACCAGAAAGAAGCCAGTAAAAGTCACAACAAGGTGACTAAGAAAAAGATACAATGGATCCTAGAAAAAACCTTGACTGTATTATGAGTTTACCTTTTCTGAGATCCTAGATTTTTATATATTCCCTGTTTACATTCAAGACTTAAGCTAAATGCTCAAGTATATTACACCAAGATCTAAGTTAAACAGGTACCCCTAATGAGCTGAGATTCTGTGCATGCTGTCTGTCTTGTTTAGTTCCAGGTAGGCCTTAAATTTAAGCAGAGCTGGTGCCCAGAGTTTCAATCCCCAGTACCACCCCCAACCTTGCTCCCAAAAAGGCAAGAGTGACTTAAACTTTCTAAAACTGAAATCAGATATCAACTGACATACAGGTTACATACTGGCTGTTAAAAAGACATACATATAACAAAAATTTTATTCTTAAAGAGACATCAAATTCCTTCCTTCATTTACAATGATCCCTTCATTCCTAGAGTATATCTTTTCTTAAAAAAAATGTGCATATAAAAGGGAGGAAAAGCCACATCATATCCTCTT
Organism: Marmota flaviventris; assembly: GCF_047511675.1. Classification (NCBI taxonomy): domain Eukaryota; kingdom Metazoa; phylum Chordata; class Mammalia; order Rodentia; family Sciuridae; genus Marmota; species Marmota flaviventris. Next base: position 84,153,319 of record NC_092508.1, read on the forward strand.
AACATGAGTGACTTGATTAGATTGCTTTCCTGGAAAAATGTCACAATGCAAGCACTTGATATTGAGAGAAAGAATGTGATGAAAGGGAACAAACAGAAACTAGAAAGAAAATGGTATGCATTTCTAAAGCAAAATCTCACTCCATGCACTTGTCTCTTAGCATAAAAATAGTCAAGAGTTGCCAGCATCATAGCCCACAACATTCAATATTCTCAGGGACTTGGGAAGCTGAGGCAGGAGGATTCTAAGTTCAAAGTTAATCAGAGCAACTTAGTGAGGTCCTAAGCAACTTAGCAACAACCTCTCTCAAAATAAAAAATAAAAAGGGCTGGGCATGTGGCTCAGTGTGAAAATGCCCCTGGGTTTAATCCCTAGCACCCACTCCTCCTAAAAAGGAAAGAGTGACTTAGACTTTCTAAATCTAAAATTGGATACCTATTGACCTTAAAGTTAATTTGTTTTCTAGTTGTATACATAGCTTGCCTGTGTGGGCGTAAACTCTAGAGGGCCCAGCAGTTCCTTTTACTATTCAAGATGACACCCAAACAGTTTCTTCTACTAGTCTAATTTTTTTGTGCTGGAGCAGCAATATGGGATCCCTGGAAGAAAGGTGCTATGTAAACCACAAGGGTGTGGAATTGGATCACAGGGTGGGGAGCCTGTGCGGTCTTGGACGGGGACTTAGTTTCTCCATGTGCATTTAATTTGTGATTTTTTATTTTTAATTTCTGGAACCTGCTCAGAAGGCTGATGGTGTATATTATAAATTTGGAAAAGCACATGCACAGAACAAATAAATAAATAAATAGCTGCCCTCTGCCATAAAAGTATGCTCCTTCCTCAGAAATGAGTCAGTGTGAACAGGCCTAATAGAGATAACTGGCCTGCCCCACCTTCCTGGCATCATTCGTCATCTTCCTTGGACGTGCTGGCAGAGGGAGAAGCAGGAGAGCTGAGGAGAGGAAGTAAAAGAACATTCCACTCCCCTGGGTAGGACTTGTGCAATGTTGAAAGTCCTTCTAGCTCATGAGGGACAAGAAGATCCTTCTTTACAATATCAGGTTAATTGACCCTGAGATTGAAGAGTTGTGGGTTGCCTTTTTATTTACTTAGGAATTTGCTGGACAAAATAACGCTGAAATCTCTGCCTAGAGATTCTTATCTATAGCTGAAAATATTTATTCAGTTGTTCTGTGCAATTGCTTGTGTGATTTGAATAAAAGGTACACGAATTAGCATTTTTTTTTTATTGTGGGGATTGTTAGAGTTTACTCAACAATGCAATTAGAAAAAGTAGAATGCTACCTGAAATCATCAACCATCAATTATTTATATAATTAAATGACACTTGATCCAGTGTGTTATATAATATAGGTTGACTTATATACTAACTGGCTTTCATATTTTAAAAAGTTTGTCGCATTACTAATATTTGTAAAAGGACAAATATAACTAGGAATATAGAGAAGTGAGACAAGATAAGTATTTTAAGGGGTATATTTCTTTTTTTAAGTTCATATTTCTTTAATTTGCAATTTTCACTCTTGATGTGAAAGGCCTCAGGCAGAAAGTACACAAAAAGTCCCAATGTACCAATTTAGAGAATAGAATACAAAATAGAGAGAAAGAAGTTGACAATATTAACAAGAAATAGAGCAATGGTATGGTCCATTGAAAAAAACCTTAGTCAAATTGTAGGCCATGATACAAATAAGTCGACAAATTTTTATAGAGAAAACTTCAGTGCTTTATGAAGTAAAATGTTCAAAGTGGCTAAATTACAAAGGAATCATAGATAAGTAACAGAATAAAAAGATGATGCTGGGCATCTGTCTGACTCCAGGGAGACATGTACTTGGAGTGGCTACAGATTCTTGAAAACAAAGTCTACATTGGCTCACTCAGCTAGACCACTGAGTTTTTCCATATTCACACTTTTCATAGTTTTCTCCTTTCTAACCCCCAAATCACATGTATGCCTTGGATTAAAAGCATGCTTATCCCTCTCAAGTGGCAATGAAGAGAATTCTTAAGGAATCCAATTATTTTCAATGAAGAATACTCAAGTTATCATTGGCATCTTCTCTAATAACCACAATACTTTTTTATAGAATTTTGCAAATTACAGTCTCTCAAAAGCCCCTCCTTCCAAACATCATAATTAGAATAACCCAGGGTACTTATGAAAATGCAGATTCCCAGTGCCCTACTCACAGCTTCTAATTTAGACCCTCAGGATTTGCCTTGATAATCTAAATTGGATGCAATGACACATGTCTGTAATCCCAGGCAGTAAGGAGGTAGAGGCAGAAGGATTACTATTTTGAGGCCAACCTGGGCAACAAAGGAAGAAACAATTTTATTAAAGTTTGTGATATTGCTGGACAATGTTTCCAACTGTTTTTTTTTTTTTTTTCTTAGCAAAGTGACCACAAGGATTTCATATAGGATAGAGAAATTCCTAATAATTATGATATTTTCCTTGCTGGGAAGCCACCCTGATAGGGCTGCCTTTAGTGGGTATAGGGAGTCTGACTGATAGGAAGTGTCATTGGGTTTCCAGACCTGTAAAATAAACAATCTAAATGAGAGGACACCACCAGGAAGAGAAAAAAAATATTTGATCTTGTCTAAAGAGTTTATGCCTTACAATCAGGGAACAAATGTTTTTCTGTACAGGTACCAGTGATAAAATATTGTAGAGTTTATGGGCCATTTGATCATGACTTGGATTATACCATTTTGTGAAAGCAGCAGTGGACTATATGTAGACCTGTAGGTGGGGCTAGGTGCTAATAAAACTTTATTGACATGGGCATTTGACTTTCATATATTTCATATGTAACAAATTCTTCTTCTTTTGATTTTAAGTATAAAAATCTTTCTTAATTTACAGGGATATACCGAAATAAACAGTGGACAGATTGCCCACTCATTGCAGTTTCTCAATTCTTGCCCTGAAATAGTTCTTCATAGAGATGTAACTTTACCTGTAGGGCTCATTAAAATTCAGACTACTGGCTCCTTGGCAAGAGCTGCAATACTGAAGGTCTGGGGCAGGCTCCAGTGATGTGTATTTCTGAGAAAATCTTAGATGGATTCAATGAACTTTAAGTGCCAGGCAAAATAAGGTGGCTAATTTCAAACATGCATCTCATTTTATCAATGTGGAGCATTTTAATTTTTGCATTAAGTTCTGTGTTGGGAAGAACAAGAATAACTCCCAAGTCAGAGAAAGCGGTAGGACAATAGTTTTGCAAAGATATTGTTGAGAGCTGGCTTAGATCACTTATCAACAACAGAAGTGAAGATGTGGAGGATTTCTTGGCAAAAGAGACCTGGGAGGAGAAGAAAGTAACGGAGAAACAGGGTGGAGAGTCCTTGTTACCATTACATTAAGAACAGGTTCGTCTGATTCATGCTGACCTTAAAGTAATCTAATAGAGAAACTGAAACAGTTCCATGTGAATCATGTTTTCTAAATTCCAAGTTATTATTGTTATTTTTCATTATTGAGGAAACAAAAATTATTGTGTGGTCGAGTAATTGGTTGACAATTCTAAGAAACAAGAAAAAGAAAAAAAATAAAATAAAAAAAACCAGGCCCTTCTGTTTTCAGCCTATTTACCAGGGATGGAATGCAAGGATCTTTGCTTCAGGGGCTTCCAGCTTGTGTCTACAGATCAAGGGTTGAGAGTGGGAGGTAAGAAGATGTCTATTATCTTTTTATGTCTCTTTCCTACCCCAGCTTATCACTTCTGTTTCCTGGGGACCTGTCTTTGTCAAATATTCCCTCTTCCCCTCAGCAAGATTCCCAATCTTTTCTTCCTACTGACTCATGCATTTTCTTTTCAAAAATAAGATACCCTAAAAAATTACCCATTTCTCCAAATCAAGTTGCTTCCTTGGGTTTACACCTTAATTAGTTTATTTCAACACAATCCAGATGTAGAAATAAAAAGAAGATTCACCACATGAGAAAAGTAAAACTGTTTATTCAAACTTGCTGCTAGAGTTTGTGTCTGGAATGTCTCTCAAAGGTCCATGTAGACCTTTGGTTTCCAGATTTGTGCTTCTGGACAATGGTGGAAACTAAGAGGTGGGGTTCTCTGAGAGGTCTTCAGGTTTCTGGGGAATATCCTGAATGGAGATTGTGGGGCCCAGGTCTCTTCCTCTTTTACTTCCCAGGTCCAATATGAATAGCACTTCTCTGCCATGCAGTCCCACCTTGATGCACTGCTAAGGCTCAAAGCATCAGGCCAGCCAGTCACAGACTGACACTTCTAAACTGAGCCAAAACAAACCTTTTCTCTTTATAATAGATTATCTCAAGTACGCATTTAGAGTAGTGGAAAGCTGAGCAACATATCTGCTATAAAGCAAGGGAGTCAGCCAACATCGCTTGTGTTTTGGCAGAGACTTAAAAACAGGCAAAGGGATGGGAAAAGCTTTATAGTGGGAAAAAAGAGGAAAGCTACATGTGAGTTTGGGTTGAAGTCTATGGGTGTAGAAAAGTTGTATGTTGTTGGGCTAACCAGAGGTGAGGCATACTATGGCTCTGGTTAAGGATACATGGATGACATTATCTGTTTGGGAAGTTGGAAGGTAGAACAACAATTAGGAAAGGTGTGAGAACTAGCCATTTGGCTGACTGTGACAGAAGTCATTATTTAGCTTCCTGGATTTTTACTAGAGATAGTAATCTAGCTTCCTACTAATCTGATTTATAAACAACCAACTGGTATCCTGGTGTCATTATTGTAGATAAGGTATTTAGTTTCTTCATGTGATTGCTTATGTATTACAGCAAAGTCCTATTTTTTTAATACATGGTCTTAATGTAGTCTGTCTGTGTATTCAGTTTCTCATAAAGTAATAGTTTACTCAAACACTTTGACTTTTCCACCTTTCCTTTTACCCTCCCACTTTTAACTTCCCATAATCCAGTTAATACTGTTTCTGCTTTAAGTATGTTAAATGCAAATTTCCCAAAGTCTGTTCCTCAACATTCTGGCCCCACAATATACATAATTTTTTTAAATGTCTCATTTGAAAATAAGTTAGAGAAGACCTAGTTCTATATTCATTGTGTCTTCTGGAATGTGATCTCCACAATGTAGATTGCATGGAGAAAACTCCAGTTTCATGCAGTTTCTCAAATATGTGATCAAGAAGTGCCTTCTCTTGTTCTGTACATTTAAAGAAATTTCACCTATGTAGATACACTTAATATATATTACACAATTTTTTTTCCATATTTATTATCCATCTTGTACTGGTAATGCATTTTTAGAAAGTACTACACTAGGAAAACTGATAGTCCAAAGCTACCAACTTTTCTGAACTATCAATTGTGAAGAACCAAAGATTGCTTCTTAGACCTCTTTCTCTTTTTCTGACTCTATCCATTGCCTTTGCTCAGTCATTGGTTTCTTAATTGATATATCTCCTGCTCATACTCCCCAGTTTTGAGAATACTTAAGACTAAGCTCTTAGGCCAAATTTTCTTTCTTGTTAAGTGCTTTCCTTCAATGTTTGAAATATTCTCAAATTTCTAGTAGCTCTTGGGGCTTATTCTCTACATAAAATTTCCTTTAGCAGATGTAATTCTCCACCTTTCTCTCCCTCTCCTTCTATTCTCCAATGAAGGGTATTGAGTTAAAGTCCAAAGACAAGGATTAGTGTCCATTTTCTAGTGGAATTCTCAAAAGATCAGAATTATAAGAGTAGGCAATCACTTTCTCTTCAGTACTTTTGAAATGGTAAGATCTTAGAGGCTGGTCTTGAGAGCTCCCTCTGCCCCAGTCTTGACTTGGATGCTTAGATCAGCTCTGCCTTTGGCATTATGGCTAAATTCTCTTTCATATTGTTGATCTTTGCCTCCTTTTCCTGTAGGATAGGGGCAGGTTTCTTTGGTATTTTAGAGAGATTAGAAGCTCCTGTTTGGACTTCTAAGAAATGAATTAATTAGACTCTCTGGGTCTAATTAGCTTTGTTAACTAATAAATATATGCATTTTGTGAATGTAGAGGAATTAAAGGGAACAAGAAAAAGGATCAAGTAAAGGTTAGCTTAGTTAAAGTAAAGGTAGCACAGCTTAACTTAAAATTTTCCATTATGGGTTCTAACCTAGCTTCTGTATTAGAGTTTTGATATCAAGTTCTTCTTACCAAATGAATGTCATTTTACCTTTTTTAAAAAAATGATAATCCTTATATATACCCAGGGGGATCTTGCAGAAAAGAAAAGTAAGCCAAGCTAGGATGTGCATATTATTGAATTTCTAGCCTAATCATATTAGCACCTTATATCCCAAAATCATTAATATTCTGTCCTGAACTCTGAACATCATTCCAACACCATCTCAGCAGACTTGCTTAAACTAGATCTATCTATAACTACAGCTTCTCAAACCAGCTTCCATGTTTAATATATTCATTTGTTTATTTCTGTCAATGGTAGTATTTTTTTCTGGGTAAAGAGATTCAGGTGTCCATATTAATTTGGTTCTTTTGTCTTATTACTCCTCGTATTCTACATTTTTCAGCCACCCTCATTCAGTTAGTTAACAAAGTATACTGATTCTTCTTTAATGACATAGTTGACATTTGTTGTCTTCTCTCCATGCAACCTCCTTCAACCCATTCTAGACCTTATGCTTGAATATACATCAGTATAAATCCCTCATAGCAGGCAACTTGCTTCAATTTTGCATTGGAAAAAAAGAGATTTATACCTTCAAACTGGAGCTCCTCACTCCTGTGCCCAGGTGAAAATTATTGTAAGTTAATTGTAATACAACCAGGAAAAATAAATTGATCTATAAAACTTGAAAAAAAATTGAAGCTTTTAAAAGAAAACCAAGGACATTGGTGGCGGGGGGGCACCCATAGTGTCCACAAAATATCTATTTTTATTCCAGTGATATAGATGAGGAAACCAGAAGTTGAGTTATCTTTCAAAAGTGATACAAAAGAATTGACATTTCTTCCTGAGGGCAGGGCTTTCTTGTTTGGCTTGCTTCTATACCTACAGCTTCCAAAACAATAAGCACTCAAAAGTGTTGGTTGAATGACTTAATGAAGGGCACCCCTCCCCCATTGTAAGATTGGCTTACCCCCCCATCTATGTGTCTGCATTTAAGCTATGATTTTCTTCCAGTCTTAAATCTTATCTACTCTTTTAAGATTTTTTTTTCTGACTCCAGGTCTCTGATTTCTCATTCTCTGGAACCTTTACTGTAGCAGTCAGTGATATGCTGTCTTGTAATATTGTTTCCTGTTTTCACACATCTATATTTGTTTCACCCAGATCGGGGGTTCTTGACACAAGACCTTAATTTTTTGGTTCTCTTACAGCCTTCAATTATATTTTAAATTTTAAAATGTCATTTAGGTATTATGTGTCAGAGATTGTACAAGCTTCTGGATACGGGGTGGCCAAAAGAGAATATGAGATCTTCATAGAGCTTACAGGCTACTGACCAAAAATGGCATTAAAACAGTGGGTGAATAAAGAAAGATGAATCCCATACTGTGATCAGTGTTGTTAAAGATAACAGAATGAGATGATGTTGGAGATAGTAACATTTCAGATTTTGTCATCAGAAAGACATGGCAAAATTCATGTTTTTGCATTACCTTGAAGGCAAACAGATACTGGGTAAGCCAACATCAGATGGAAGAGGGGCACCCTTCATTCAGTCATTCAATAAATACTTTTGAGTGTTCATTATCTTTTGGAAGGAGTTAAAGCAGTAATTTGACATTTAACTTAATAAAGAAGGAAACTAGCAAGGCCAAGGAAGGGCTTTCCAGGTAAAGGGACTATCCTAGGCAATGGTACTGATGTAAGAAAGACCTTAAGATGTTCCAGGAAACAATAAAAAGTCATTATTACTGAATACAATCCAGGTCAGCTGAATACCTTGACAAGAGGAGCTTGAGGAATAGGCTGGACCTGTACTTGTAGAGACAGATCATTTTGACAGTAAAATCTTCCAATGCTACTATTTTTTTTCTTCATTTTATATTTCTTGCATTTTTGTTGCTTTTTATCAAGCTTTCTTAAAGATTAGAAGATTGCATTTTAGCCTATATTTTCAGAAATTCCTTTAGATGTCTCAAATTTCTAGAAAGAAGAAATTCGACTAGAAATACAATGACAACCTAAACTTTTAAAGTAGCCTCACTTGTTTGCCTGATACAAAATAGGAATTCTAAAAATATGGATAAGAAGATTATGAACAAAGGATAGTCTCATTAAAAAAAAAAAAACCTTCGTCTTGATGCAATGTGCATAAAATTTATTTTGCATACCTACATAGAAGCAATGTAAATTTTCAAAAAATCAAACTGTGTGAATTAAAGTCACAAGTTATATTAGTTATGTCATCCAGAGCAGGAAGTCAAATCTCATTTTCTACAGGTTTACCTTAAAAGTTATGATTTGGTATAGTTGTGTCATTTAAACTGGCATGGAAAACATTCTTTCTACATACAACTGATCTAGAATTATGACTTATTACTATACATAGGGTCAAAAAACTATGTAAGTTTTAATTAAACTAACTTTAAACTCATGATAGAAAAATTTTTAAAAATAGCTTTTTTCCAAATATTATTTCCCTAATACTACACTAATGTTTTATAATTACGGTGCAAAGTTAAAACTTGTAGTAAAATATTCTTATTAAAAATGATTACTGAGGTGTCACATACCATGATTCTTAACATTATAATCCTTAGGCATTAAGTTCCATGAAAAAGAAACAAATAAAATTAAGACCTAAATATTGTTGAGATACTTAGAATAAATGATCTTATTAATAAATAATTGAAATCTGTTATATTTAGGGAAAGAAATATTTTTTTTTTATTTCTTAAAAAAATAAAATCAAGGAAATACTCATATCCTTGGTTTTCCTGTCTGAACCAGGATAGTTTCAAACCTCAATTCTGAAACATTCTATGTTAAAAATCTAGCATTTCTTTAGTGGATTTTTGCTGAATAGATTCATGTGTTAATAGAAAGTACAGGTCTCAGGCGGATTGGTCTTCAAATAGTTAAATACATGGACATTCAGGATTTCCTAAAGTGGAAGGTTGGATATGAATAAAATATAATGCCTTCATTTGAATATAGTCACTAAATTGGGATTAGCTAATTGCACCATAAAATTATTATGATCTACAAGATAAGAGACTTGTTACACATTGTAATTTCTAAGCCAACACATCAATCCCATGAGGAATAGTCGCACCTCCATGTACTATAATTTACACACATAGTCCCATTAGTATAAATGAGATTTACATACAAACTTCCTTTAGTAGCTATAGGAGAACCTTAACTCAAAGATTATTTTGAGCTTTTAGACAGAAATCAGGGATCAGAATACTCTGAGCTAGAGAATGTCAATATTTCACATGTCAAGAGACAACAGATATAGAACCTATTTGTACCATGATTTCTTATGTTCAATGCTTTGAAAAAAAGCAAACAAGCAATAAAATGAAATAGCTTTATTGAAAGTACTCTGAGAAGGCCCTGGTGACCTCACACTTACCTGAGGTAGAATTTTCCTCTTGGTTCATGTGGGATGTGCTCAGTGAAAACTCCAGCCAAGGTCATTATTGCTACAGTTTCCCTTCAAACACAGTTTTAGTCTTTTTTACTTAGGAAAAAGACAAAAGGGATTTCTTAGAGGAAATCAACCTGAAAAATGAAGAAAAATCTATAATTTTAGTTTGCACAGCTTACAGTAAAGCTTAAGGTTAAGGCAACAAAACAGCAAAATCCAACTTGCATCAACAGAGGCAATTGCTCTAAGGTTTTATAAATGGAGGAGGAGAAGAAAAAAAAAAAAAAAAAAAAAACAGTTCAGGGATTTAAAGTGTTCCCAGAACATGCCTGAATCTATCAGTTAGTTGACTATAAAAAAGAAGTGTTTAAAGCAAAGATTAATTGAAACTTTTTTTTTAATGTTTGTAAGTCCTCTCTGCAATAGAAGCATCACACCTTACCCTGAAATTGGCATCCAATCAGACTTATAAGTAGACTCCAGTTGGACAGACAGACTCATTAATTCTCCCCTTATCACAAACCCAGAACATCTGGGCATTGCCCTTTAAAACAACATCAGGTTAAGCAAACAAACCATTTCTCAGGCTTGACAAAAGGTTTTGAGTTACAGGATAGACAATATTAGGATGAATGGAGCAGCATGTTTGGGTATCATAAGTGGGTTATTTAGAAGTTAACTCAACTTCATGAAATTCTTAATCCTATGCTCTATGTTTTTCTGTTGTTATCTTGTTTCCCAACTGTTTTTTTTTTTAAATAAAACTGAAACCAATTATTGCTTTTCAGAGAACAAATATATTTGAATAAATTTAACCTCTTCTCAAAATATTTGGGATAAGGATTAAACCTTCATGCGAAAGCATTGTTAGTGCAATAGCAACTCAACTTATGAGAAGAAAGGCTTGGGTTGTTCTTGCTGACCATGAACAGCCTCGGAAATTTTCAGATTCTGAACTTTTGTACTGACAAAGACTTTCCAAGGAGGTATTTTTGTCCTTTTTCTTTTAAAAAGAAACACCTTAACTTTTCCTGAACCACCTATGACTGTTGCCAACCAATGAGATGATCTGACTGTAATACATGTTAATTAATTTGCTTGGAACACTACACATAGGAAAGAGGGTGTATTTCACTTACTATTTGTAGAGCAAACCTCAAATGTACAAACTTAATGGAGATTCCCGGCTTTGCTTACTTCATATTTTGCATATAAGTGATATATTTGCCTATAAGGAAAAAAAAAAAAAGGTTCCAATCTGAACTCTCTAGAGTTTAGAAAGGCAAGTGTGTGTGTGTGTGTGTGTGTGTGTGTGTGTGTTACATTCCTCACATTTGAATTTAAACCATTCTTCTGAAATATTAATATATTTTAAAAAATTTTATAAGTCGATCTCTACAAGCTACTTTAATAAGATTAAAAATTAAAACTTTCCATCAGATTGTTAATGACAACAACTAAAATAATTTCATTGTTATTTTCAGATAAGATTGGTACCTGGAGTCAAACCAAATGCAAGGCTCCTTGATTTTTCAAAATTAAATGATGTGTAACAAGCCTTTCTTAAAACATCTATAATCTAAAGCTTCATTTTATAAGGACCATATACAAAAGAAAAAAAAAACTAAAAACTATATACAAAATTAAATTGCAGAGTTGCTTTATTTTAAATATGCTGTTATTAGCACTTTCAAATGCAAAGGGGACATTAAAATACACACATAACCACAAGTCTAAGTTTTCATTTCACCTCTTCCTGTTTTATTCTTTTAATAGCAATACTACAAAGAGGAATTTCAGATAACTCTTACCAGCAAAGCCCAGTGTTGCAACACATTTAATTATCCTCCGGCTTCTATTTAAGGTTACCTGGCATAGTTAGCTCTGCCAGATGTAGTTTAGCTATTGGATAATTTGATTTGCTGACAATATGCCCTGCCTTAAAATAGGAAGTACCTAGGTGACTGGTGTCCAAATCACACATATTCTTTTGGTTAAAATGAAATGTGAGTCTGAACTTAGCCTTTAATTACATTTCCTTCCCTACCTCCAACAAACAAAATTTTATAACCTTTCCAATTAAAAAAAAAGTCATATTTTGTGAATTACTACTTTGGAAGCAGCCCAGGACCAAACATTACTTAGGAAATTTCCTATTATTTGTATTAATCAAATATGTACATCTCTGTATTTTCAATAGCTTTATAAAAGGGCTAATACCTTGGAGTCCTGGGTGGCCATGGTATTTCAGACCTTTATCTAAACTATTAACTGGCAAATTATAATTATTCTTGTAAGACCTTAATGCAGAACAAAACATGTTATTGTCTACACAAAGTATAGGAGAATTGCTACAATATGTCAGGTACTTGGGCCCACTGGAAAGCATCTTAATTTCAAGGATGAAAATATATCCAGATTCTTAAAACAATTAGACTCATAATGGGTAAGCAAGAAGGTTCCTTATAAACAGAAATAAAATAGTATTGCTTAAGAAAAACATTAAAACTAAGAATTCTTTACATTATCTCCCCTAATAAGATGTCTGTTTTTTTTTTTTTTTCTTTTTTGGTTTCAGCCCTGTAGAGACTACATTGTTCCATCAGGATTGCTCTGTCAAATGAAAAATGTGTCCACATTTTACCATGTGCTTAAACAACCAAGACTAAGTATTAAATCTGAGGGCTCTGTACTTTAAGAAACGTTTTTACAAGTGGAAAGTTATTCAGCTTAGATAGTTCATCCATTTTCCAGAGCCTTTTAAACCTGCATAATATATTGAATGTCAAAAAGCTATAAAATCTCTTTAACTATTGATATCTATTTGTAGATAGCAATATATATCCTGCCATAAAGTTGAATAAGTAAATGACTTTATCTAAACAGAGATTTGGAATATCGTTCTACTGTTTCAGGGGCATAGTTTTCTGGTTATATTGTATACCAGTGAGCTTAAATTATTATTATTTGGGGTCATGTTTTATAGATGATTGTAATAGAAAGTCAGTATTCGATTTTTTAAGTATAATGTTGTGTTAACTGTAATATAAATGTATCTTCTGTATACTATATCCATACTCAAGGTATAGATGTCTACAGTTATAGAGATACTATAATAAATATGAAAGAAAGAAAGACTGTTATGTCATGGTGTGCTTTCTTTAAACAAGTCCTTCTATTAGTTAAGGCAGTGTTAGCTTCCCAAACAAGAAGACATGAGAGTTTTGCATTTCACTGATCCAAGGTGAAAATTTCATGCTTCTGATTTGGAGCAGTTCTTTTCTGAGCTGTACTTCATGGACACAATCTGGTCATCTACTTTCAATGTCATCATGATCTCTGCTTTGACAAAGAGGAAGTGACAGGAGTCTGAAAGTGACTCACACACTGTAGTATTCCATTAGCTAGAACTCAGTCACATGGCCACTACAAACTGGAAGAAAAGCTGTGATATACAGTCAAGTTCTAGGCCAAGGATGGAAAGAAACAGGTTTGGATAGAGCCTTTGCTAGCCTTATTTCACATGTCCTAGCAGTGGGATAGCACCTTTGTCTCTTTTATAGGCTTTTCTAGATGATCGCTTTTTTTTATCTGCCTATTCACAACCATGTCCTCATCCCACTGTCATTGCTTCAGTGGGTACACTGCTCATGTGTCTTCTGAGTCTTTATGACAGCTCTGAACTAATCAACCTGCATCCTATCTTGCTCCGTTCCTAATTTAGACTATATAGTGGCTTACATTTTGAAACACAAAAATAATAAAATCATTCAATTTTAACCCTTTGAAATGTCCACAAGGTAAAGTGTTGACTCCCTAAATGACATTGGATACCAATCATGATCTGGCTCTTTCCTTTCCATATGCATCCTCTGCAAATCCATGAATTTCATGCTAATTAAACCAATTGCTTAAACTCCCCTAAACATGGTACACACTCATCTACTTCAGGTTTGTGTATATTCACTTATTTCATCAAATGCCTTTTCCTTTTGCTCTATGTAGAGAAAATCTACTCATTCTTTAAGACTCAACTAAAATCTTCACTTTTTACAGAAATTTGTTTTATTTTTCTAAGAAGACATGGTATTTTTATCCTTACATTGACTTCAACCTTCCACTGTTTTTAGCACTTACCCATAAGTGCAATTATTAGTTCATTCCTCTGTCTCTTCCCCAGGATTGGAAGATTCTAAAGTTTGCAGATGATATGATATACCTCTTTGATCCAAAGAATATAACATAGACTCTGGAACACAAAGAGCTAAAGAGAAAGGAGAATCTAATCTTCTCCTTAGCAAGCTAAATTATTTTGAAGAGATAAATAATAGTCAAAAATAAAATGAAATAAGCTTTTTTGTGTGTGAGTGGAAAACATATTGTCATGTTCAAATATAAACTCCATACATTTGTCCAACTTTAGTAAGTGTCATGACAAATTACAAAGATGTTCTGTCAACCAGGTTAACTTAAACTCCTTAAGCCATGTTATAGAGAATGCCTAATATTTTCAATCATGTACTTTTACTTACCAAGAACTTTTGCTCCACACTTTCCTGCAATTAATACTTATGCTTTTTTCTAGACTCAACTTTGCAAGGAATAGACTCAAGTTAAACATGCCTTGCTTCCCATTTTGTCTTGAATTTTATTGGGAACTGTGCTCTAGTATTTGATCTGCTGTATCCCTGGTTCCAACAGTCTCCTATAGAAGTGAATGCTTGTGGGGGAGGATGTAATCCCAATTTACACCGATATATGCCATCATTTTCCCCCCAAAAGCTTCTACAAATAAACAATCTAATTTTTAAAAGGCAAACAAAAAATTTATTTTTGCTATTGCAGTTACTTTATAGTAAGTTCCTTATATAACCACCAACAAAGTCACCATCAAAATCAATGCCTACATAGAAATGTGGAGGTAATTATTGCCTGATTCAAATCTGTTATAAACTATTTGAGAGACTGAAACTTATTATGTATCCTCTGAAAAGCTTAATACAATGCAATTTAAGCAGTGGACAATTGATAACTTTTTAAGTGATTTGTTTAATGATTATTATATATGTGTCATGATACTAGACATTATCATAATTTAAACCAACTCTGGTTACAATATCAACTGGTGGATTTGAAGCATTCAATCAGAAGAAAAATAACAAATCTTGCAAATTAATTGATTGGAATTTTGTACCAAAAAAAAAGTTTTGCTTAAATGAACACTTCGCATTTTAACCACATGTGGTTGATTAAAAGTTCTCAACCCAGGATAAATTTACTTCCCATGGGACATTTGGCAAAGACTAAGACATTTTGAATGTCACAACTGCAGGAGGCTCCTATAGGTAGAGGGCAGGAATATTTACAATTATTAACATTGTAGAGTACATAGAGTGTCAGCCCCCCCCAAACAAGGAAATATTTCTTTAAAAATATCAGTTTTGTCAAAATTGAGAAAACCTGATTAAAACTTGTATTCATACACAATTTGAAAATATTGCTTTTTTATTTCCCAAGTGTTTATCTGGGCTCTATTATTCATATCACCTGTTTAACTACATGCAAGCAGTTCACTTAAAAAAATGTTTTGAATGAATAGATAATAATATCAAAGAACTAAGACTATGACATTTAGCATTGCCACTGACATGCTTACATTAGAAAAAACTCAGTTTTAGTTTATAAATTGAAGATAATGTAGGTTTTCTCTAGGGCATCAGCAGCGATTGGGGAAGGCTTTCCAAATTGTCTGCTAGGAAAAAAGAGACCACACATGATGTGGTATATGTTTAGCTTACTCATTTCTCTCCTTCAATCCCAGCCAGCTTGCCAATTTAGTTTTTAAATTTTTTAGTGTTTTCCTTCCTAAATTCATGTGCTTGAATTTTTACACTAAAAAATAAATAATAGGCTTCCTAACTTGATATTACTTGATGGGTCTAAATTCATTTTCTCAATGAAAAACTCTAAGTGAATGATAAAATCTATTTAATCATGCTTAATTAATAATTTTTATATATTTTTAATTATAGATGAACACAATACCTTTATTTTATTTATTTATTTTTATGTGGTTTTGAGGATTGAACCCAGTACCTCATGCAGGCTAGGCAAGCACTCTACCACTGAGCCACAACCCCAGCCCCTAATTAATAAATTTTAAGCCTTCTTTGTATAGATGTGTGATGTAATAGTAGTTATGTAATTATGTGTTAATTTTTATTTGAGTGCAAATGACAGATACATTTGACATGATAAGGAAAGACACGATGAATAGTTTAATTTAATGTACACACATTTGAATATTTACTGGGTGCCTAGCAACAGCTGCCTAGTTTCAAGAGTTTACCTTCTGCCTTCGCCCTGTCCCAATGCCAGTGACTCCTTCATGATTCAGATTCCTGCTAAAATTGCACCCTAGGAACAGTCTTTCCTAAAAATCCTACCTGAAAGAAACCCAACTCTTTCATAAAACACTATATTTGGATCACTTTCCCTACCTGGATTTATGTTATTTACTTATTTAATTATTAAATATGATATGAATATTCCACAGGATATAAACTACCTATATTAGTCAGCTTTTTTGCTGCTGTGACTAAAAGACCTGAGAAGCACAACTGTAGAGGAGGAAAAGTTTATTTGAGGGCTCAGGGTTTCAGGGGTCTTAGTCCATAGAAGGCTGGCACCATTCTTTGGGGATCAAGGTGAGACTGAGCATCTTTGCAAAAGAGTGTGGCAGAGGGAAGCAGTTCCGCCTCACTCAGAAAGCAGGGAAACAGACTCCATTTCCCAGATACAAATATAAACCCCGAAGCCATGCCTGAATTCCCACCTCCTCTAGCCGCATCCTACCACTTCAGTTACCACTCAGTTAATCCCTATCAGGGGATTAATTCACTGACTGGGTAAAGATGCTTATAACCCAAGCATTTCTCCTCTGAGCCTTTTGCATTGTCTCACATGTGAACTTTTGGGGGATACCTCACATCCAAACTATAACACTACCTCAAGGCAGGACTTTGTCTTTTACTTTAAATAAATGACTCTTTAAAACATCCATTCTTAACATGTCTCATTATTAATAAGTGACTAAAATCTGACTTAGGTACAGTGACAGAATTAGCTGGGTTAAAGAAGAAATAAGTAAGTGTGTTAGTTAACATTATTAAGAGTGTATTAACTCAATCATCTGACCCCATTCTTTTGTTGGTATTGTCATATAACGGGGAGAGAAAATATAATATTGTACCATTGGTTATTAGAAGGATCAAATGAGATAATATTACATTAGGCTTAGGCAAAATAGTAAGTGATCAAATTACAACTCCTTGGGCTAGAGAGTAAAAGCACTCACTTCAAATAAGTTCACTTTGGATGCCTAGACAATATTTTTAGCCTACGTAATCTCTGAAAGTAGAACCTGAAATATAATTGGACGAATGATTCAGTACATGAGCAGTTAAATATATCTTCCCTTCTTCATTGATTCAGTCAGCAAACTTAAAATATTTATTCAATGACTATTATGTGTAAGGTTCTATGCTAAGTGCTGGGTGTTCAGAGTGAACAACAGAATAGAGTTCCTACTTTTCAATTTATCAAATCTCTGATCAGAAAATTAGGTCTTCACTTTCAAAGTCAAAATAGGTAAACAAGCAAACAATTTTCTTCAATAAAATTGCATTTTTTTCATTGTTAGGTATTGCATTATTTAAAAAAAAAAAAAAACTTTGCAAACTTTCCATGCACTATCAAAATGTTGGGAAAGTACTACTGGAACTTAATACTTAGGGCCCTGAGACAATAAATACCCAAATCCTCAATTCCATTACCAAAACATTGGCAAATACAACATGCCAACAGTAGCACTTCCACTGTGAGAAATACCAAAAGAAAGCTCTCAGTTTATCAATGACACTCATACTCTATAATAATCAGGATAACTAATAAGTTCAAAAGTTGAAATCCATCCTAGGTTCAGTCTTGAGTTGCAGGCAGTCATTAAGTTGCAACCATTCACTCTATGTCATTCTTAGTTTTTCAGTGTATGTGCCCTATGTGTCTTCTGATTTGCTTCATAGGATCCCATCTTGAAAAGGAGCCGCACCTTGAATTCCAGCATTTTTGTCAGTGATCTTAGCATCATTGTATCTATAATCTGTTGCTGTGTTTTAAACCATTACAAAACTTATGACTTAACCAACACTTGATCCCATGGGTGTAAATTGTAGACTGGGCTCAATTAATTAATTGTTCTATTCTCTGCTGTCTCCCTCAGTTATGTTTGGCTACCAGCACTATTTCTGGGGTTGGTAGACTACTATGTGGCATTCAGCATTTGTTCATTTATTTTTTTTATACCTGAGAAAAATAGCCTTAATCTACTCATACCATATTGGTAGAGGTCCCAAAACGAGTATAGAAGTACATGTTCTATCAGCCATCATAGGCCAAACCAGATTCAAGGATGGGAACAATAGACTATACTAGTTTAATGAAAAAGCTATAACATCATAAAAGATGTAGATATAGGACAAGGTTAAAAATTGGGGACAATTTTATTTAGTGCTTATTAAACCAATAACCACATTAAAAAAAAAAAAAAAAAGCCTTTTTTGTTTGTCCTCCTAGACCTAATATGAATTGGGCAGAATCATTATTCAGTTAAACAACTACTTGACCATCTCAGTCTCCATTCCTCATCTGAACATAGTATTGCTTTGAATGTAAATATTAATCAAACTTGTTTGGACTCCATCAGACAGAATTTAAAGCACCATCTAGGTTCTGTATTCCTGGATTCTTGCAATTCTATTTTCTTGTCTTTCTCTCCTAGCCGCTTGTGTGAAAACCCTTGTAGTTGAACTCATTCAAGTTATCACAAGCAAAATTATATTCAAGTCATTAAGGAAATAATAAGAACAATGAAATATTATTAATGAAATGCCTTAATAACTCAAAGTTAATAATATTAAATTATAGTAGTAAGGATTTCATTTAGACACTTGGGAAGTACTTCCTGATTATTATAGTTTGAGATATTGGCAAGTGACTTAAAGGAAAGCATTTCTCTCTCCAGAGACTTACAAAAAAAATGTAGACAACTTTATTGGTAGAACACCTTTAATGAATCATTGCCAAGATACATTGGGCTACATCAGGTGAAAATTTGATGACCTGTTGTTCAGAAAGAGAAAAGAATTATGCCACCTCGATATTTGTACATTGAGTGGAAAGATTGTGTTTGGAATAAATTATACCATAGAACAGTAAAAAATACCTGTCATTATTCCTGCTGCAGTAGGAAACATGGAACACCTTTAATTTTACATTCCGGACCTATATTTATTAATAGAGCTTCCTGACACCCCTATGGAATAGTTCAAATAATCACTCCCAGTTTATTCAGGTGGGAGGAATTTCAGCTAGAACATAGATCAAATTTTCTTGGCTAATAATATGTCAGTGGCTGGGTGAGGTTAAAACCTACATCCCCAAACCTTTCTTTCTAATCTCACTTGTTTACTTGGCAATGCAAATTTCCTTGTCTATCTTCTGTCCCTCATCCCAAATCCTTCCCGCTTTCCCTCCTGAGAATTACAGTGAACTCACTTAGAAAAATAAATGCAAAATTAAAGGAATGCTGGGCCATAATCCATTGGTGCAAACTGAATGACCGAGGAAATATGACTTCATTATTTTAAATAACCAAGAGAAGAATTACCTGTGGAATTTCTATATTTCCTCCCTATGAGAGCATATGGGTTAATGAAGGGTTAAAATAACATAAACTCTGTTTTTATTTTAATGCTTTTTTTAAGAAAATGAAAAGTTAAACAGAAAAAGAAATAGACACAATATATCTGCCATCTAGCTTTAACAATGATCAAATCAAGGCTACTTTGCTTTTCCCGTATTATTTTGAAGCAAAGCACAGTCATCATATCATTTTAATTTTTTTATTAGCAATGGCAAATGTTATTTATAATAAGGGGAAAATCAGCATCACTTTGCCAGACCCAATGGGCTTCCCTTTGCCAGTTAAAACTCTAGGCTGAATTATTGCATTTTTTGGTACCTGCAAAGCACGCTGAACATAACATTTTGTCATTCTTTTAAACAGCAAATGGAAGTCATTTAAACCAGATGAGCGACAGGCTGGGAATTGGCATACCTACAGCACAGGATACACAGAACCACGCACCTATTTCAAGAGAATGAAGAGTGGGTGGCCGGAAGAAAGAAACTCTCTCCCCCATTTAACCTGTAATTTGACAACATCTGTGAAGAATTATCCCCAGCATTGGCATCGTAATTGTTGTATCTAACATCAATCACCAGGGAGGGGAGATTACTTGAAATAGATGTTAACAGCATTATAGTTTAACAACATGAAAGCAAAAAAATGAGAGGAATGGGATCTGTAATACTGCCCAAATTCATCAGGGAGCTTGAGAGATGCTAAATTTCTTAACACAAAGTGAGTATTATATTTCCTTATATAAAAAGGCTTATTTTTTTCCAAAAGCATCCTCTATTTTATATTCTAGGTGCTAAAAATTCATGTATTTCCAAATTTTTAAATGACAGAGACGTTGTGCTTGCATTAGTGTCTCACTAAGAGCAATATTAATATGAACATTTTATGTAGACTTTGAGAAAGGAATGCTACCTCTTCCAAAATGATATTCCTGATAAAATGATCTTCTCACATTCTGTCAAACCTGAATTTTCAACAAGCCTGCATGTATAGAAACAGATCTCATTGAGCAGCTGGTGACTAGCTGCCCTCGGTTTACCTGTACCTGATATACTGAGGAAATATTTACTTGGTTTTGTAGTAATGATTGTTAGATAAATATTTCTTTAAGTTTGGTTGCCTAAATTTAAATTTAGAGACTACTCTGTATATTATGAAAAAAAACCTCTCCTAATGATTATATTCATTATTTTCCAAAATTTAACACTCCTCCAACTTTTTTTCTACCTCTAAGCATGTCTATTTTTCAGTTCTATTTCTTGTCATTTGCATCCTAAGAACTCATTAAAGTAGTAATGCCCCCATGTGAATATTTGCAGGTTGGACCTCTGCCCTGAATTCCAGATCCATGTAGTCTGCTGTGTTTTGTCACCTCCCCTTAGATATCTAAGAATGATTTCAAAAAGTGTACCAAAACTGAGTTCCTGGTGTTCTCTCAAGACCAAACTTTCTCCAACAGTCTTTCTAGTCTCAAGAAATGACCTCACCAAACTCAGTCCAAAAATTTCAGAGTAATCCCGGACTCTTTTTCACTCAACCTCTACAGAATATTGTGGTACTTCTACATCCAGAATACATCTACAATCTGAGGCATGTTACAAATTCCACAGCTACTAGCACATTCTTCCCTATAATCTCTTGCCTGAATTACTGCAGTATCCTCCAAACTGATTTTCCCATCTCTGCCCTTGCTTTCCCAGGTGCAGCCAAAGAGTCATCCTTTTAAAATAAAGTCAGATTGTGATACTCTTCAGCTAAAAATGGCATCACATTTCACAAAGAGTAAGAACCAAAGTCATGACAATGGTTTAAAAGACCTTTGTCAGCTTTAAAGGATTTGGCTCCCATTGATGCTCTCTTTCTGTCCTACTAAGCCCAAAAATCTGTCTCATCTTTCCCTTTTTACTGTGTACCACTCCTTGAAAACACAGGTCAGTACCCACCAAAGTCCTTTTATACTAGTTTTTCTCATTCCCTGGGGTTCTCTTCCACTGGATATATACACCGATCACACTCTTCCCTTCTCCAGGTCTATACGGAAACATGTCATTCTTCCAAGACTCATCCTTGCCATCTAAAACTGTGTCAGACTTTCATATGATTTTCCTCTACTTTATAGTCTTATGGTAGAATTCACCACCATATGATTTTTTTTTACCTATTTATCTATTTCTCTTTATTTTATTATAATTTGCTTTATTTTATAGGTACATGGTTGACAAGAGCCTAGACAATTTGGCTAGAAAAAATTGAAGGTAGATTATATGATTTTCCATAGTTAAAACAGGAGAAATGTTTTTCATTAATATTTTTAAAAGTGACTAAGGAAAAAGAGGAACACTAAGCTCTCAAGTCCATGCAACATGGAATCTTGCATTTATGTGTGGATTCCTAGATATGCATAGGGAAATTCTTTCTATGTCATCTTAATCTCATTTTATTGATGGGGATATACTTTCTTGATAATGTCCTTGGTTGAGCAACAATATAGATTATTCCTGTAATTTTTCCTTCAATCTTCTGTGCAACATTTCTTAAGGTAAGACTATGTTATAATGACTTAATGCAATTTACAAATTAATTTATTTTTATTATATTTAGTAGACTAAATGTTTCAAGCTAGTGAATTTTGAGGTCCCCTACCCACAACTCCCTCCTCACCAGAAGACTCAACAATCATTTCCCAAACTGCAGGAAGTTGGTTGCTGAGGACACAATTCTGAGTCTTTCCCAGAATTTGTCCTTAGGTGAGAAGACTGTTCTATCCAAGCGCAAGCCATTCTCAAGAGCAGTTCAAGTCCAAAGACTATACAACAGACTGACTACAAAGTCTCATGCCTTTTACTTTTGTTTAAGACCACTTATTTTTTTTTCTATTTGGGCTCCTAACTCTGAGACTCCCCTTAGGATTGACAGAGGTATTGATTGCTCATGAATCACTGGTATTCTGTTAGCATTGTTTTCTTCACTCTGTACCGTGTTGATTTTAAGGACTTTTTCCCAATACAATTCTTGTACATTATTTTCTGCCACAGAATATCTTTCTTGGGATGGTCCAATAAAGCAGACTCTAAAAAGGAATTTGGAGTCCCGATGGAGTCCTGATGCAGGTGCACCTGAGGGTCCCTTGGGCAAATAGATGCATCAGCAGTCACGTCTCCAAACTCTGGAGGTCTAACTGGAATGGACATACTTGGAACTTGGCAGAACCTTTCAATTTTTTTCTTTAGTAGAAGAATCAACACTTTCTGATTAGAAGCAATACTAGTTTTTATTATGATTTTCTTGTCCTGCCTTCTGAATCTTGGCCAGAAGTTGCAGAGGGCTTTTGAAATGGGCATCCATTGACACAGGATCTCATGGAACATAACATCAATTCAACTTCATGGGATTTGTTGGCCCTATCACATCTGGTACAACACAAAAACAGTCTCCCTGTGAATAATAAAAATACAAGTAAGACCAAGTTAGAGATAAAAATCTGAAAGGATCAGGCATACTCCAGGATGCTATCTATATCCTGAACCAATGATCAATACGTGGTGATAGATCTCCAACACATTGACTATGTAGGTCTAGGAGTCATAGATGTTAAAGCAACTTCACTTGTCATCGCACCCAGTAACCTATTTGTGTAATTTTTGCATAGTGTGCCTATAACTTCGAAATTTGTAGGTTTGGGGAGCCTGTTTCTCAAAAAAGGAATGTTTTCATTAGGAGAAACACCAAGAGTCCCATTAAACTGTAATGTACAACTATGATCCAGTTACTTTAGCCTCCCCTTGCCAATAGACCAGTGCACAAAGAAAGAAGTTGTCATTCTGGCAGAAGTAATTGACTCTTACCATCAGGAGGAGGTGGATCTGGTATTGTTCAATGGAATCAGGAAAGTACACATTTTGAAATTATTGATCTTCATCCCCAGGTATTATAAACAAGTACAGCAACCTTGACCTGAAAAGCATATGATAATCAGAAGACAACGTGATTATCAAGATGAGAGCCTGGATCACACCACTAAATAAGCCACAGAGAGCACCAGAGGTGCTGTTAGGGTAAATGGAATCTAGAACAGGTGATGGTATCTTGACATCCCTGAGAGCAGTTGGATCAGTGAAGGTTGTATTTTATCACACAAAGCTTTTACATTTTTTCCACAGGAGCCAGAACGGTGGCATGTATCTGTAACCCCAGCTACTTGAGAGGCTGAGGCAGGAGTATAGCAAGTTCAAGGATGGCTTAGCCAAATTTAGTGAGATCCTGTTTCAAAATAGAAACACTTTTTATCAAAAAGGCTTGGGATATAGCTCAGTGATAGAATGACCCTAGATTTAATCCCCAATACAAAAAAAAATTAAATTAAAATTTTAAAAATTCACATACTGACAGAACTAGTATCAGTTAAGATGATAAAGTGGGTACAAGTGATATAATAAATAAACTACAGTAGATTCTGTGATATAGAGCTAAAGATAAACCTTTAGAAATTTAGAAAACTTCAGTGTTCAGAAATCTGGGGTATTGGTTTTTCTTGGTCCACAGCCATGTCCTCTCCCAGGATTGCCCTAAATTGAAGGGAACTACTGTATGGAAGGTCACCATTCCTTTTTGAGGACGGGGCCACATTCAGTGATTCAGCAACAATGGGATATACAAGTTTAGGCCCTTTGCCTGGACTTAGATTGAGTCTGAAAGGCCATCCCTATCGCTCTGCATTCCCTGGGGGGTCTACCTAGTTCTCTGTTATGACAGCATCATAATTTAACATTTCTTTCTCTCTGATCTTGTATTCTTTACTTCCTTTAAGTTGTTTTTCCAGAAAAAAAAAAACTCACAAAATCTTCCTGCATGAAATTTCTGTCTCAAAATCTGTCTCCTTGAGAACATGACTTAAGACAGATGGTAATAATCTGGTATAAATTTTTGTTATACATTAATATTAATGCCTATTGGAAATTTCACAGTACAAATTGGCATAGATATGTGTACATCTTTATATCTCATATACATGCATGTGTTTATTTATTTACAATCATAAACAGATTAATGTTCCTGATATTGGTATTGATTTTCATAGTAGACAAGGTATAGTAGTCATGTTCATCATCTTCAAGAACCTTCTCCATCAGTACACGCATAGTACAAACTCACCGTGATTTCTTATTTCTAAATGCATGATATTATTATTAATTTGAATAATATTAGTTATGATATTTGATTATGTTATATAATATACCACAATGATCAATGGCAATGGCAATAAAGAAGGAGAGAAGTTAGTTAAATCCTTCCCATAAAAGATCATTTTAAGATAAAACATAGTTCTGCCAGCAGCATAAAAATCTAGAAAATACAACTGTGTAGTTCAGAAAACACACACATACCCTGGGGTCCTATTGCAATAGAATGGCTTTAGAGTAAAACAAATTCAAATTTGATATTATCTATTTAATATCTAAAGTGAGTTTTTGCTTGAAAATATAGTAAAATATAAAATCCAAGTTCTATGTAAAACCATGTGTTTGTGAGGTAATCAATTGTATAAAGCAATACTGGGTCTTAGAAACATAAAACCCATATGCCAAAGTATAAATTGAATGGGGAAAAAAGTTCTGATAGAAAAAAAAAATAACAGTATTCTCAAGAACATCACTAATTTGCCCCACAAGCCTGGAAAGAAGAGTGAGGAAAAATCTTGAAGATCCCCAGAATAAGCAACCCAAGGACTCTCTGATAGAACTGAGAAACTAAGAAATAGTTGCATTGCATAGGTGGTCTCTGGAACAAGTTTTAATTAAATTGGGTAATAAAAAAGCACTGCCCTTTATGGTGAGAAAGAACTCATAAAATTTTTGTACACATGCCAGGTAATGTTTGCATTAGTGTCCATAAGGGGTTTCGTTTTGCTGTTTTCAGCTCTATAAAAGTTTTGCTTAAGAAAATAGAGAAGATCCTAGTCTTCCTTAAGTGTTTTGTGAATCAAATGTACTTCATGATAACATTGGTAAAGTAATCTATTGCTTACTAATCAAAAAAAGAAAAGAAAAGAAAAAACTAATACCACCTGATTATTTCTTTCCTGAAATGAAATACATTAACATTTTTGTTGTTAGGGAAATTCTAACCAACTTTCTGTCTCTTGAATAATATAGTTCTAGTACAAGATGCCTACAACAAATAGGGTTATTTTCTCTGTCCCTTCAAATAATCTTTCATGTCTACATTCAAATATGCTCTTCACTGGGCATTTCAATGAATCACAAATTTGATTATGTCATACTCATCTCTGACACATGAATTCCTGAGTCTTCACAAATATAGGCCTAAGTCCACCAGTCTTGTTGCCCTCATCATCTCCCCCATGTGTGACTCTTGTGCCAGGCACCTAGAGATATCTGCTGCTCTTCATGAGCTATTGTTTTCTTAAGTCCCATTATATGCATATATTTTCTACAAGTAGTGACCTTTCTCCATTACCAATATTGTTTATTCATACAGTGTGACAGACCAGCTGAGGGCACACGTTTTGGATTTAGAATGATGTGGTTTAAAATTGTAGTTTGCTAGAAATAAGAACTTAGGTTAATAATTCAATTTATCTTAGTCAATATTTTCATTGATAAAATGGAGGATAAAAGTTATGAGTTTGTGAGGATTAATAAATAAAAATTTAATACAGGAAACATTCTGTTTTATCTTCAAAATAATATGTGCTCAATCAACACATGACTATTATTCTTTCCATAATAAAAATTACAGCTCCTCTGTAATACTTTCCTGAATGACCCACATGAAACTAGATGTTACCAATAGTATTTCTAAGTTTCATTAGCACTCTTTAAAAACATCTATGACAGAAATGACAACATTGAATAAGAATCTTTGTATGATACTTTTTTGCATAATTTTTTTCATTTCACTATACTTTTAAAACCTTACATAATTTCTATTCTCTGCTACCACTCTTTTATTTACTCTACAAATTAAATATAAAGTAAATTATTTAAAAATTAAAGTAAATTATAAAATTAAAATTAAAGTAAATTGTAAAAAAAATATAATTATTTTTCCATTGGCTTAAAATTGTTTAGAACTTTGAGAAAGAATGACAGAGCAGAGACTGACTGCTAAATCCTTTCCCTCTTATTCTTGATCATGTAGGTAAACTGTATTTTCTAGTCTCATCTACAATTAAATGTGGTTACAGGATTCAGCTCCAAATAAAACAATGTGAACTGAATCAAAGTGTACTCTATCAAGTTTGGCTTCCCAAAGTATTGTTCATATATTATCCTCGCTAGTCTTTTCTCTATAACCTGTTGAATGAGCAACACAACCATGGGACAATATCCTAAAAATTGCTAACTAGCAAAAATTGCTGAGAACAAAAGTGGAGGAAGTCCAGATCCCTGACTCACTAGTCTAATGGGGGACACTCATGGATCAGGGGCAACTCTTTTGTAAATAAGAACCTCTATTATGTTAGGATAGGAATTGGCACATTTTTTTTTTTCCCAAGAAGGGCTAGATAGCAAAGATTTTCAGCTTTGGAAGTCTTATAATCTGTGTTGCAACTACTCACTTGCCATTGATAGACCAAAAGCAGCTAAAGACACTATGCAGATAAATGGATGTGCCTGTTCCAACAAAATACTTGTTTTTTGGCAATGAATTTTGAATTTACACATATATGTATACACATATAGCATTTAAATTTTAACATATTTATTAAAAACTAGGTTTAAAAATACCAGAGTTAAAGTACTATATAAATCAGTCAATAAAGAAACTGTATTGATTAAAACTAGATTTCTTAGAATAGCTAATGCACTAAGGTAACATTATAATAAAAATTATTATATATGTTTAGGGTAAAATTATCGTTATGATTTGCGAGGTGTCCCCCCAAAGCTCATGTGTAGACAATGTGAAAGGGTTCAGAGGGTAAATGATCAGGCTTTGAAAGCCTTAAACTAATCAGTGAATTAGTCTGATGGGATTAACTGAGTGGTAGCTGAGGTAGGTGGGGTATTGCTTGAGGAGATGGGCATTGAGGGTGTGGCTTTGGGGTATATATTTGTAACTGGCAAATACAGCCTCCCTCTCTGCTGACTGATCATCATGTGAGTTGCTTCTTTCTGCCACACTCTTCCTCCATGATGTCCTGCCTCATCTTGAGCCCAGAGGAATGGAGCCAGCTTCTTGTGAACTGAGACCTCAGAAATGGTGAGCCCTTAAGTAAACCTTTCCTCCTCTACAGTTGTCTTGGTTGCATCCTTTTAATCACAGCAAAAAAGCTGACTAAAACAATTGTCTTAAAATCAAATGGTTCAGATAAAGATGGATGAAGTTAAGAATTATTTACTTTCAGTACACTCTGACCCTTCCTTTGTTACACTAAACTTGATTGTAAGACACTCAGTATTTGATGTCTTACTTATTTAACACTTGTTTTCCCAATCAGATATTAAGTCATGTGATAGCAAGGCCTGTGTCTATTTTACTTCTATATTCTCAGCAATTAACCCAGTTCTTGGCATTTTTCAGACACTCAATACATATTTGTGAAGTGAATGATAAATTATACATCTGATTCTGTTTAATTAAATAGAGACAAGTTGGAAGAAAATGTATTATTAATCACAGGAAAGTTTTAGAGTACTTTACTTGTCATGGTACCAAGTAGCTCCAAAAAGCAAATAGCCATTTTCCAAATTAGAAAAAAAATATTAAATTAAATTGAAACAACATAATAAACAAGCAAATGTGATTGTCATTCTGAACAAAAATGGCCCCTATATATTTGTATGGAAGTATATAATACTTGTGAGACATAACTCTGTCCCTTTAAAAAAATCATATATATATATATATATATATATATATATATATATATATATATATATATGAAAATAGCTGGGCTGGAGTTGTAGCTCAGTGGTAGAGTGTTTGCCTAGCACATGTGAGGCCCTGGGTTTGATCCTCAGCACCACATAAAGATAAATACATAAAATGAAGACTTTGTGTCTACGTACAACTAAATAAAAATATTAAGAAAAAGAAAATAGTCATTGTTGAAATAGGCTCAAGCAATTTTGATGCCTTATAACAAATACGGTGGTCACATTTAAGTTTGCTACATGAGTTAAGTCTGCCAGGCCAATAGAAGTCACTGGAGGAACTTCAAAAGTCTGAATCACCTATGCAGACTGACAAAGAATGACATTTTTAATCACCTTAGGTCAATTTATGAGCCTGGAACTCTATCAAACACCTAGCAATTCCCTGGGCTTAATTTAGGTACATATAGTTCCAAGTTCATAAGATTTTAGTCTTGGTGTCATAGAACCTGAACAGAAAATGAAAATACTGCCATATAAACAGATCATAGTGTTTCAGCCACACATCTCCCTTTTAAGAGAGTATATGGGTATGCAGAGAGGGAGAACAATTCTCAGATATATAGCCCACCTAGGTAAAGCACTTTCAAATGTACTTCATTTATTTATTTTAGGCCATTTTTGGCTCAAAATCATGCAAAATTACTGTCTCTAGTTTCATTCTGCTCTTTTGAAATAGTCCAGATTTTGCGCTAAGAGTTTAAAGCCACAGCAAAGAGCTAGGCCAAGAGGGAAAGCTTTTGAAGAGATCTCACAGCTGTGAAAACACAGGCCTCAGGCTGTGTGTAGAGTTACTTCAAACAGCTGCTTCAGGTGACTAAACACCTTGAGTCTCATTCATCAAGTGTTGTTTATACTGGCTGACAGACCAGACTTGGAGAATTAACTCGGAGAAAAAAGATGTACTGCATACCAAGTATGGGAAAGGAACCTCGTTCTTTAAAAGTGGAGCTAGGAAAAAAAATAATAATAATCAGAGTAAATTTAAAATTAAGTGGAGCAGAACTAAATTTATTTTATGTTGATATATCTTGTGATACCCTTTGCATCTTTATAATCAAAGGTGTAAATATATTGATGTTTGCCACTTTTTGATTTTGTGAATAAAATTGAGATGGGCAACTCCTATGTTTAGGGAAATGCATCAAATAAGTGTTTGCAAGACTTCTTATTAATTATCAGTGAACACAATATTAAAATAACGGGCATAAATAATACATGTTTGTCACTTAAAAAAAAAAAAAAGAAAAGAAAAGAAGGCTTTCATTCTTGCCTAGAGTATTTCAAACCTTGTCTGATGAAGGCTTGGCCATGGGAATCATCACCCAGTATTAAAAAAATTCTTTAATCTATTCAAAAAGGTGACATGATACAGTGTTTTAAACTATGTAACTATTTGCCGGGATCAAAAGAAGAATGAAATAAAATGACATGAGTCAGTGTCAGGCAATGTGTTACTAGTTAAGTAAGCTTTAAATATTGAAAGCCAGTTTTAATATTTCCCTTTAATCTAGAAATATGTCACTTGGTAATTTTTTCTTTATAACATCAGGGTGGTTGCTAACAACATTTTCCATGCCTTCAACTCATCAAAAAGCGGGAAAACCTATACTAAACTCTTCTTTGTCATGGCAGATATAAGTTGTCATTTCTATTGGCAATTAGTTTATCATTTATATTATGGCAGGTATCAAAAGCAAAACATCTCTTCAGCTCTCCTCTCTTCCTCCCACCATTCACTAGTTTATGGATGATATTTAAATATTGCCCTTATTATTCTAATCTTTTTTTTTTCCAGTTCCAAAATCACTTTAGCTTCTTTTAATTAATGGACTCTAAAGCAGTTATGGAACACTACTGTGCCTAGATGACTTGAGGATATCATAAAACAATTCTCCAGGTCAGGTTAGGACATGAGATTCTGAATTTCCAACAGTCTCTCAGTGAATACTGATTGTAATGATGCAAGGACCATACCTTGAATAACAAGGCCCTAGAATGTTTGTCTCAAAGAGCAACTTTATTGCTTCTCTCTTTTTTTGAATTTTAATTTAAATGTTAATTATTTCCTTTTCCAACTACATTAAATGGAAACAAACATTTGTTTCTAATCATTAAGGAAAACAATGATGGAAAAAATTTCTAAAGAGTCATTGCAAAGTTTTATTTAAAGTGCAGAACTAAATATTAGACATGTGTATTCTATAAACGCAATGCTATATCATCCAGAAGAGGTTGGGAGTATTAATCCAAAAAGAACATGAATTTCAAAAATCACTTTGTACCTTCCACTCTCAGAGTGAGGAAGATAAGGACATCTCAAAAAGTGGGAGTGAGAAGGACCTGGAAGAGTATTAATATTTGCCAAATCTAGGAAATAACAATGGAGTTAGATGAAAGATGCACTTTTCATTAGCAAAAATAAATAAATAAATAAAACATCAGAAGCAAACAAACAACAAAGTCAGAAACTAGAGAGGCAAAGAAATAGGAAAAGCATGAAAAGTGATACTTGTTGAAATTTAGTATTTTACAAACGAGAATCTTATTAGACAAGTATGGCATCCATCTGTAAAAGACTGGGATTAATTTGTAGGAATACAGGTGATAGCTGGTAAAGGTTTGATCCCCATTCTTTCTGACTATAATGTCTGATGTCTGTTGATGGTAGTTCTGAAACTCAGAAATAGTGCAGAAAAAAGAATGACATAGAAGTTGAAACAGCAACTGATAACTATGTTGCTCCAAGGAAAAATGAGAAATCGAGTGACATAGTTTTGGGAAATGTTAACAGAAACTTTTCCACTGAAGAAATACAGCAGAAAAGAAAGGTGGACATGCAGGTGTGTCAGTGTTTTGTAAATAGTAGCTACTGAGAATTAGTAGGCAAGGGTTGGCAAGGGATTTTCTGATCTCCACCATCAGGCTACATGAAATATTTTATATCATCAATTGCTTTACGTGGAATATCAGACCAGACCAATCAAACAATTGAATAATTACTATCTATGTGTTATTGTTTCAGAGACTGAGTTATTGAAACTCTGTATCATTCCTCTAAATATATCTTGGAGAAAAAGCAGTTCACAGAAGAGATTTTTGGTGATATTAAAATAGGGTCACAAGCACATTTTACTAAGGTGAAGCATTTAAATCATTCTCTTAGATCATTTTAAGATAAAGGGTGTCTCTGGATCACAAATACATCAATATTTCTCTTGCCTTGACATGTGAGACAAAGACCTAAGTCTTATATAAATGCAGAAATATGATTTGGAGAATTAAAGTGTGAAGAGGAAGCATTACAAATATAAGAATGACCAAGAAGAGCCTACATACATTTTGTTTTCCAGGGACAAAACTCTGCTTAGTTATAGACATAAATATATGCCACCACATGATAAGAGGGAAAGGACCAGGTGGGTGCTATGACACCAAAACCAACCAAACTTCTCTTCAGCTTGACATTTCAGTGAATAATGAGTAACAATGCTGTGGGAAGAATACTGCCATGGGGCATGGTTTGAGCTATTACCTCCTGGTTCTAACTTCCAGTTGCCTCAATCTCCACATTTCTGCATTTGCAACACAAACAGCATCGCATATATTTTGTTTGCTTTAGCCATATAGGGGAAAAGGTAAATAGAAGATCTGTGCTATATCTAATGGTGTTCTCTAAAGTTTCAGTTGATTTTTTTTAATCCTCTATAGAAAGGAGACTTGTTTTCCAAGCTAGGAAAAAAAAAAGTAAGCTGGAAAAAGAGTATGATCAAAAATCCTCCCAGGGCAGTGTCCCTAGGGAACACACCACTTGCCATCACCACCCTCTTTAATGTGTTCTTGTTTCATCTCCAAAAAAACTATTTTCTTTCTGCTCTTCTAACCTCTATGTGTGTCAGGAGCATATTTGAAGCCTTATATTCTCCTTCTTTCCTATTTAAGTTATTACCAAAAGTTAATTTGCTTGGAGAACTAATACTTCGTAAGAGAGCTTCTCTTGTGAGATGCTATTATAATCACCTGCCACTGGAAATTTTAGAAACTGTAGGACAGATAAAAACCCAGGAACAGATATTTATAAGGGCAAGAAAGGATTAATTTTATGATTCCTCCACCAAAAGAGGCAGTACATTAAACCTAAAAAGCTGAGTTTCATTTTATATGCAAATTTTCATTTACATTGTAACATGTCTTCCTTTTTCTTGGTTTCTTTCTCTACATTTTCCCCCTGCCTGCCCACCTAAGAATATCCTCCGAACATCACTGTGTAAAACTTCTAAGCCTGTTGTGTGCCCTGTAGTCACTGACTTGCAAACAGATTGGCAGCCAGTAGCTTACATGTGCTTCTGATTATGTTAATGAATTAGAGGTCAAGCCCTTTGACTCTTCAGTTAAAGCAATCTGAATCCAGTTAAACATAAAATTAAACTAAAAAGAGTTTTGGTTACCTCATAATCTCGCCAAAAATAGCTCATTTAATATATAGTGAAATCTGGCATAAATGAAGGTTTCTTCTTTGATCTCTGTACAACAAAGTTAGAAAACATAATTTCCCAACTCTAAGGATGATAATAAAATATATATTTTACTCACTGAAGCAAATGCAATTACTCATATTTTCCACCTAATGCACGGTGATAAATTCCATCACAACTTCACAAGGTGAAAATGGTCAAATGCAGACAAACTTGGCTGCAACTTTCAATCTGCTCCTTTGAAAACTCAGAAAGACAGCTGCCTAGTTTTCTAGATATGTCTTGTTAACACATATCAATAATGTGTAATATGGAGTAATGCTCCCAAGCATGGTTTCAGGCTCTCCTTACACACAAAGAAATCAACACACAGAGGCTAGTGTGGGTTCCTACACTCAATGGGAATGTTCTATATGGGGGTGTGTTTGCATTCTACATAACAAATAAAAAATAAGATTAAAAATGTATAGTCTTTAAAATGTTTAAGCATCTGGTTACATAATCACTTTTCCCTCACATTTCTAAAAACCAAGCCCATTTTCTAAATCCATGAAATGAAGGGTGAGGATCACAAGTACCTTAATTTTGGTCACAATCATGCCTGGGTTAAAGCAGATGAGCAAGGGCAGGCTCCTTTTTAGAACTGATCCAGAAAGAGTTATCCTACAGGGAAAGAAATGATAAGGTATTGTATGTAAACAAAAATATATATGCAACTAGCATTTTCTTTTACAGATCAGACTATTTTATCAGTTAAGACAGATTACTTTTACTAATCATGAGGACTTTGACAAAATAGTACACAACTCAGTATTGGTCAAGTGAATTTCTAATGCAATAATATTAGCCCAGGTTTATCACACATAGCAGTGTCCTAGGCACTTTATACATCTGAATACCCAAAGCCCAACCTCTGAGGCAGTTGTGATTATTATTCCTGTTTTATAGATGAGAAAGCTAAACTGGAGCGGTTGAATAACTTGCTCCAGAGTATGGAACTGGCAGGAAGCAGAGCCATGGTATTAACTTAGGCCTAATCTGAGTCAGCATTCTTAACCATAGACCACAGTCAGCTTTCTCAACATGACAGTGACCCAAATAATTTTTTCTACCATTTTGGTTTACATATTACTATTAAAGTGGGGGAGGAAGGGATGGTGTCTTGAAATTATATGATGGCCTCATCAGAACACTGTTGAATCTTGGCAGAATGTAGGTCTCAAACAATAAGCAGGTCACTGAGGTTAGCCACAAAAGAGTGCCTGAAAGCAAGGCCTCTGAAGCCTGGAGAATAGGAAGGGTTACAGAAATGTGAATAGTTAAGCACTTTTCAGTTTACATTTGGGTATACAAAACACACTAAGGCTATTTGTGGTGGCTTTATAGTGGGTTAGTGTTGCTAGATCTACATTTCCCAGGACTCCTTTTTCCTACAGGTGCCCAGATGAGACAATAATATGAGATTTGCAATGCACAAGTGGAGGAGCAGGCATTTTTACTATCTACGTGATTTTAGCAAAGACCTGTTGCTACTCTCTTATGTAACTTCTGAGGTTCTTGCTCATCTTGTCAGTGGGGACAGCAGTGAGTCTTGCTGGAACTCTTCCTTTAACTCTGAAGAGCCCTGAAGTAGGCATATGTGGAGAGGGTTCCTACTCAACCCACAAATTATATGCATCATCGACACTGGGGGCAGAGAAAGCTAGTGATGGTTACAGCTTCTCTCACAAGGTCCTGTTTTTCATCTGTCTCCCCTTTTTTATATCTATTTACCCTTCCTAGCTGATGTCCTTGCTGATTTGGGGCCCACCAACAGATTCAGGAATGACAGACTTCCATAGACTGCTTACACAGAGTTGTGTATTGCCTGTCTGCTTTACTAAACTTGTTCAAAATCATACATAGTGGCTTTGCTCCTCTTAAAAGGGATGGGCATGCCAGTGATGCTTTGTGGATGGCTCTGAGAAACTTTTAAAATTTGGGATGACAATGCTATCAGTGATTGCCTATCTTGACAGAAAAGTCAAAGGTGCAAAAAAAAAAAAAAAAAAAATATATATATATATATATATATATATATATATATATATATATATATATATATATATATATTACTTTCTTAAAACCAAAATAGGGAAATGAGAGTACAACAAGGAAAAAGGACATGAAGTATATGAACAATTAAATATACTATATGAAACAGAGTGGGTTTCACTCTGGCCATACTACCTCTCAATATAATGTAATTTAAGCATGCCATAGTTTCATTGTGGCAACACAAAATTTCTAAGACAGAAATTGTCTTCCTTTTAGGAAAATAGAGATAACCACGAATATCACTTATTCAGAGGTTTGAACCGGTTTGGTTAACAGCCTCCATGTTCACGTTAACTATGCATTAAATAATAGCAGCAAGAAATTGATATCATAAACTAGCTAAATTCCATCTGCAGGGACCCTCAGGACAAAATTTTTTTTTTTCTCACACCACCTACCCATAAGCAAGGAATAGAGTCTGCCTAAGGCTGTTATGTCCATCCTAACTGCCAGAACCAAACTATGTGATCACTGACTATTTGTGAAGAATAAAAAAACTTCAAAGAGTTTAAGAAACTAAATATATTAAGCACCCCCAACTCTGAAAGTAAACACAGTAAATTTACAAATGGTTAGTTCAACCATATGGTCTTTGTGCCCTGGACACTCTCATTTATATTTGTTTTACAAAAATAAATATTCATAAATCTCCTTTTAACAAATATTTCACAGTTTTGACAAAATTATATTGTCATCTCAATCATAATCCTATCACATGGAGATTGAAGATGGGTGAAACAATAAAAAAGCTAACTTGTATCACTCATTTTAAGTAACAGGCATTGTCCTATGGAGGTTAAAATATTGCCTTTCCTCCTCTAAAATCTTCTTCCTCCATGAGAAAAGTATTTTTTCTCACCTTTTAGTAAAGAGTCTGAGCACCTAAGAGTTGACACCTTGCTTCAGTCCACAGTCAGTGGAAAAGCAGAGGCTGCTATTCATTGCCACCAACCATCTAATGTCACTGGATCCAGACACCCTGGGCTTGTGTTGAGAGAATTCTCTCTAGTTTTTGCCCCTTGAAAGTATTCCAGTTCCAACCAATTTTACCAGTGGTCTACACAAAAATACATGATTGTTAATTTTATGTGACAACTTGGCTACCCTATGGTATCCAGTCATTTGGTTAAGAAGTTCTTTAGATGTAGGTCTGAATGTGATGAACATTTAAAATCATGAACTATACAAGAGGGGAATACTGTCTATAACTTGGGTGTGACTTATCCAATCAACCAAAGTGAAAATTTCATGTTTCCAGATAAGAGGGAATTGGCCTTAGGACTGTAACAGACATTCTGTCAAAATTTTCAACCTGCCCTATGGATTTCAGAATTGCCAGTCCCCACAATCATTTAAGCCAGCTTCTTAAAATAAATCTGTGTCTGTCATACATATGTATGAGAGAGACAGTGGGAAATTTTATGTTGTATATAATCTGTATATACAGCTTCAATGGGTATATATATGTGTTGTGTACATATATGTACATATATGAGAGACATATTTACATATATATATATATATATATATATATATATATATATATATATAAACATTAAAATTAAACATATATTTCTATATTTCCTTACTAGAGAACTCTGGCTGATACTTCTGATTTAGTTAAATTGTACCAGACAAATTCTCTTGGCCTCAGTGGAATGTCAACCTTTGTTCTTTACATAAAGTTAATAATAGCGCTATAAATTAAAACTCATTGAATATTATCATAGTCAGTTTATACTATCCATGTATATAATAACTGAAACATGGAAACATGTGAAATGGTGTAATTCTGTCCTGAAAGAAGTCATCTTAGTAGTTCTGTCTCTTCATTTCATCACCAATAATAATGATGATGATTATAGTTAATATTTAATGAGCTCTTCCTATGGGTTAGATATTTAGGTCATTTCACTTGAAAATAATGATTTCTAGAGGTATATACTATGATTTTTTCATAATTTACTGGTGATAAGACTGGGATGTTAGAAATATTTATTAATTTACCTAGTCAATGTTAATCAACTACAGAATGGGAGAAATGGAATATTATCCAAAACGTGTCTGATCTCAAAACTTAGTAGTCACTGAACTATTTTGTGTCACATAGGACCAAACGACAGAAAAGTGGTATGGTAAAAGGCAAGGAAGGAGTTGATATTAAGACTTCTGAAGTTTAAGTCCAGTTTAAAAATCTGCCAAACACATGCCCCTAAAAAACTCACTTTCCTCTTTTAGCTCTAGATTTTCTAACTATAAATAGAGGGGAAAAGCTGACAATCATCTTGATATAAAGATAAAAAAATATGAAAAATAAAGCATCATTTCATTTTTCTATTTTTAAGATAAAAATTCCTATCCTGGACTCTTTTTCAAACTGACCACAAAAGGTCCTGGGATATTGAATGTTAAAATAACTTTTGCATCAGGAGACCTTAGTTACAGGATTCAATGCCAACACATTCCTTTGTCATTTACTGATGTTGACATGAGCAACCCCCAAATATTTTATCAGCATAACAGTGTAGGGATAGCACTAACACTTTAACCCAATTATACTTGTTTGTGTAAGTGTGTGTGCAAATATAATCATATACGATGTTAAAAATTGAAGGTATGAAAAGTTATGAGAAGAAAATAGGGAAAGAAAGAACAGAAGCAAATGGGTAAAATAGTTAAGAGCAAAGTAACACAAACCCAAGCAAAAGCAAAAGAATAAAAAGACTTTGAAGAAGCAATAAAAATTTAAAAACTAATAAAAT
This sequence comes from Marmota flaviventris, assembly GCF_047511675.1. NCBI lineage: Eukaryota > Metazoa > Chordata > Mammalia > Rodentia > Sciuridae > Marmota > Marmota flaviventris. The sequence continues at coordinate 84,190,899 of NC_092508.1, forward strand.
GTTAGTTTTAAGTAAGCCAAAAAGCCTATTTAAAAACACACTACTATATTAAATATTGTGATAGAGTTGGGCAAAGAAAAATCTTACCAAATTAGGGAACAACCATGCCCCTGTAAGGAAGAATTTGCCAAATGTTTCAGTAAAATCTTTCACAATGTATTTATTTCTCTGTTCAGACTATTTTGAGTGCGTGTGAAAGTGTATGTTCACAATTCTGCATTTCCATTATTCTTAATGTAAAGATGCAATAATTTCTTTACTTAAACAGCTTGATTTTTCTTTTTTCTTTTTTTTTTCTCTATAATTGACCAGCAGCAGACTTGACATGTGTTTACACTCAGCAGGAAGAAAGGTAAGACTATAGAAGAGAAAAAATGGACAGAATCATCAAAGGAAAACACAGGATAGCCAACAAAAAGAAAGAGACAACTTTCTTTTGTAATGTGATGAAAAAAAGAGGAGTAAAAAAAATTCTATAAAATGGCAAGTTGAAGATACAGATCCCACTGATCTTATTGGGTCATTTTATATCAAAGTCAAATCACATCTTTAACAAATTTAAAGCACTAGAGTCCATTTGACTTATCAATGATGTGGGGTATGTTTTACTTTCTATGTTTTACTTTCATAAGGGGTCCCGATACTTGGGAGAAGTTTAGGTAAATGGCCCCATACACCAAGGTGGTCCCTAATTTCTATTTATTTATGTATTTATGTGTCAATTTATTTATTTATTTATTTATCAGTACATTGAGCCAATGTCATTCATGATGGAGACTCGGACTCCAGATTCCTCCTGTATACTGTCCTATCATTGACATTAATAGGAAAAGATTATATAAGAGAGAGGAGGCAAACTGGGAAAGAAAATTCATCTTTGTGTCTTTGTTCTTAGGACAGGATAGAATGATATACTAACTAGTTTCCTCAGCTCATTTTGTAGTAATGTTTTTCAGACCTTAGCTCCTTCCTCCCTTTTCTACTACAAAAGGAGCATATGGCGCCACAGCCTCACACAAAGAAAAGAAAACATGGCAGTAAATTATCTTAAATACACCTGAACTTATGATACCCAGAGTCAAACTTTCCCTGGATGGGTTTTTTTTCACATAATTCTAGATTTATTTTGCCATTTAAAAGTTTATTTTGGCTGTGCTTGAAATTTAATTTGTTCTTCAAAGTAACCTAACAATGGAAGTACAAAGAGGAAGCCTTTGTCTGCTCCCTGGGAGTTCTGAAAAGTAATAATTATAAAATGATAAGATTCTTAATGAAAATGTCACTTGCAAAGGTTGAGGTTGACAGCAGCACAGACCTATATGTAGTGAAAAAAGTCACATTATAGTCATGAGCATAAATATAACTAGATGATGTAATTTTACATCTACTGATGATTTATCATATAAATGTTTTATAAGTTTAGAATAAAATCCTTTTAAGAATAAGTGTTTATTTGAAATTCCAAAAAAACCAACTTCTTTTGAAATCTAGTACTCAGAGATGGTATTCTTTGAATAGAATTAGTGGCAGATTGATGAAATAATACAAACTAAGAAAGTTCATACCCATACACATTGAATCAGGGATTAATATAATTATTTTGAATATTTTTGCTTATTTCCAATTATATCATGATGCCTGTACTAAGTAAGTTGATATGATCTCAATCTTTTCTCTATTGTTCCATACCACCCTTGGAAAAACACTAAACATATACACTACACAAACCACACAAACACAACAAGCACCACTACCAGCAAAATGACAGCAATGTTAGCATTTGAATAAATAAAAATGTTCATTATAAAAATCATACAGACTGATTACAGATAAGAAGCTAGCTTTTGCCAAAGAATATCACTCCTATGTCTTTTCTGATTTGAAGTTTCACTGATGCTGTCTGTGGGTCAAAGTTAAGCGGGTTTCAGGAGAACAGCTAACTTGTGCAGACATTTTTGAAGTTGACCTTACTAGATGCATAAAACTTGACTCTCTTGTGTCTTATGCTTAAAAAAATGTACATATGTATATATGTATACACAAATGTATACACATTCATGGGCTCATACATGCACACACAGGCATAATTTAGAAGGTATATGTCACTTCCTTACAGACATATACCTCCACCATATTCAACCAAAGGAGCTCTGTATGGTTTCGATAGTAGTCCTTGTTGGACATTGAAACAGCAAAAGGGCTGCTTCCCTAATTTAACCCTGTCACTGTCTTTAAAGTTGTCATGTAATATCTCTGCAATATAGACTGACATGGGTATGTTATCTACCAGCTTGATTATCAGATAGATTTCTTTATGCTACAGACAGATATTTCAGCTATGTGCAAGCATTTCACAAATCAAGAAAAAAATATATTTTAAACTACTCCAATTTGTTTGTGGTCCTCAGTCTTAATTGATTACTTTCTGTGAGAATTCTAAATAATATTTATTGGAATTATCTACTTGGTAAAAGAAATATTCAGAGAAAATGTTGTGAATGTTGGTATAGTAAACCTCTTAATGCCCACCCAAAGAAAAGGACAGATGAAGACAATATGAGGAGTGTCATACTAAGCAGTTGCCAGGATTCCCTGAAATTCAGGGGAACTAATGAGAGAGTTTTCCACTGTGAATGATTTCCACAGGAATCACAGACCATTATCTTAAGGTGGGATATAGTTCTGTAATTTAACCCCGTGGGCAAGGAACTGAATTTTTCATGTAATGTTATTTTGCAATTTAGACAAATCTCTATAATAGTATACAAAATCCACTGAGAGTAAAGAGTATGGGTGAGAACAAATTACACTTATTAAATAATTTCCACTATATGATCTTAACATTGGCTCTAGATTTGTTCCAAAATCAATTATTCTGACCATTTTTTATAATGCAAAATTGCCTAATAGTCAACATCCATATCCACACTGGTTCAATTTTAGTTAATATTTCACCTTGCTATGTAATAACTTCTGTTATATAGATTTGTTTAAACTAATTTTATTAGAATTATATTAAACTTACTTTACCCTTTAGAAATAGGATGCGTTTTCTTGGGTAGTTCAACATCTTAGATATTTGGGACTGAAAAGAGCCTCAGAAGTTATCTCAGAATACTGCCTTATGCTATTGATGAAGAAGCTTATGTCAGGACACATGGGATGATGTTTTCATCCTTACAACTAACTAACAGCAAAATCAGGACTACCACCTTATTTTCTGTTTCCCAATTCAAAAATTATTTACATTACTTCACATTTCTTGTGTTATTTATCTTACTTTTGCACTAGAAGTTAGAAAACTTACAGAGTGTAAGAAAGGAGTGATTAGGTGAATTAGTTTTAAAATTTAGAAAACAACCTACTTTCCAGCTCCATCTCTAGGCAGGCTGATTATGTGACATTGGGTTTCTTATTTTATCTCTTTTTTTTTATTTCTAGTGTGATTATAATCAGGTTTTGTACGTTTCTTATAAGAAGAAACTGGTAACATATATTTGGAACATTCATCTCACTACCTCACAAATAGTAAGTATTTGAGAAATGTAAACCATTAGTATAGCCAAGATGTTGAAAAACTTCACTATGAATGGGAAGAATACAGATATTTTAGACTTTTGAACCATTGTTGGTCAAGAGCAGCCACAGTCAATACATAAATGAATGAGTGTGGTTGTATTTCAACAAAGTTTTATTAGAAAAATAAGCAGTGGGTTAAATTTGGTCCATGGCCATAATTTGTTAATATCTAACACAGTCCATATCTTAAAATCAGGCTTGCTAGAATTAACCAAATGGTAGGTAAAGTATTGATTACTGATCAATTTCTTTAATTTTTTTTAAGGAACACTAAACTTATGTGGACAAGGATGAATACCTTGATAGACTGGGCTTGGTTGCCTAATCAGTTATATCATTATGTCTCAAGGATGCATTTAATTGTGTTTTATGGTTGTTGATTCAACCTGTCAAGACAAATAAACAATAAGCAGAAGTTCATATATTTAACCAAATACAGATGCAAACATGGATTGCATTGAAAATTTCATGCATGTTCTTGGTAACAGAGTTAGAACAGATAGATATAATAAGTCACAGGTGTTCTCTGAGGGCTGTATTGTTTTGTTTTTGCTTCTGTTGACAAAGTGTGTTTCAAACATGTGATCCTCTAATATACGTCATGATAAGAAAGAAGTGAAAATCAAAGAGGTTAACAATTCTGTGGAAGTATCTGAATCTACAGAAACAACTCTTGGTGCCTCTTAACTGTAGACTACATGTGGTAATCAAAACTTTCATCTTTATTCCAAATCATTTACTTAAAACACATATAGAATTGTAAATGTAAATTTTCTAAATTTCCCAGCATCCAATCACCCTTCTTTGGCAAAAGAAAACAATAAATTTCCTTTGGGAAGCCATTGCTTGCCTACATTTGGCTCCTGTGGTATGGGTTGTTAGTGTAAACCCTGATTGGCTTAAGCCACTATGAGAAGAGCATTCCCCTAGTGACAGGTATTGGTTTAGAAACATGTAAGTTCCCACTCAGAGGGAATCAGACACAGTGGGAAGTTTCCTGAGATGTCTGGGAGGGAAGTGGTCTTTCTTTTTGAAAGGAGGTAAGGGGTAGGATTACTGTCATCATCTTTCTCTTACATTATGTGGGACTGGTATGGGCCTTGTTTGGCCACTCTAGGCCCAGGCAATATGGTGTGAATTGTACGTAGAGACTTTTAAAACAATACAAAAATCAAGTAATTTTTTTTTAATTATCCCAATTCACTAGAAATCCTATACAAGGTAAAACACAAAAATATTCTCCCTATAATACCTACTTCTTCCACATGTATTCCAAGACTTTTTAGAAAAAAAGCCAAAAATAAAGAAATCTAGACTTGATGTCACAGAGCTCTGCTTCTGGCCATGCCAAAATCCAATGTTTTTATTCATTATTTCCTTTAATATTAAAATAGTAAAGAAATAATAAGTATATTTAACCCTCTTTATTCCATTTAGAACAAACTACTCCAAAACAAACAAGGACCAATTTAAGTAACAGTGTTCTTCGTGTGTACTTATACATATATGTGCACATGCACATACATGGCACATATGTATACAAACAGAGATACACATATACCTCCATGGTCTTGCTTTTTTTTATTAGAGTCCATAAATTTCTCTAAGACTATTGTAAAATTTCCTCCAGTTTGAGAACCATTAAGAAGACTACCTTTCAAATAGAATTCTGTGAAGTTCTTCTCTTGTCTTGAAGACTTTATAAAAGTATGCTCCATTTTGATTTTCTACTTATATTTTTTGAAAAATTCTTCCAATATTTCTCTGTGGCATCCTCTCCACACAACCTGTAATATGTATTTTTAGTGCCCAACTCTTCATAGAGGAAGAAGAGTGAGAGATGGTCTGCTTTCTTTTCCATGTTTTAGCATCAGTGAACTATCCTCCTCCTGAGGAAGCTTGGCTTTAGGAGTCCCTTGGAATCCTAGCTGATGCATGGGTATCAGCATGTGGCCTTTGCCCAGTGCTCAACTATCTCTGAAATATATACACCAACAATTCATAGACTTCTCAACGTGCTATGAAATTAGCTTTCTGATGATGTGATTTAATTGCTGCAGTGATGAGACCAGGTCATTAACACTGCATCTTTACAAGACAGTCTTAGATAATGTACTGAGGGAAATAGTGATGATAAAGAAGAAAGTGATGACCTAAATTAGAAAGAGATAATCTGCGTTTTTAAATAGTCTTAAATGAACAAAGTGATTGCAGATACATCCTAATATTTCTCCTGTTTAATAGTGGTTATTTTTCAGATTGCACAACTGTAAGTAAGAAAGTATACTTTTACTCATGACTATAATCACAGCAAAGCTAATGTGGTACTCTGTGTGTGCCAATTGCTATTAGAAGCACTTAAATATATTCATTAAGCAACTTACTGAAAGGAAGATACTATTATTATCATTGTTTTCTTTCAAAAGTTGAGAGGACATGCAGAAAAGTTTCAAACAATCTGTACAGCTAGTAAGAAGGCAAGTTATCATCTGAACTAAGGAAGTTTGGCTTAGAAAGTAATGTGCATACAAACCACTCTGTTTTCTTTCAGGAAATCTGTAGGAATTATGCAGTGATGTAACTGCATCAAAATTTGCTTCTCTACAATTACTGTGTGGATATAATGAGGATTAAAAATATTTTTTTTCATAATATATATATATATTAATTATATATAATATATATATTATATATATATAATTATATATATATAATATATATATTATATTAATATATATATTAAAGGGGCTGGGTCTGTAGCTCAGTGGTAGACCACTTGTCTCGCACATGTGAGGCACTGGGTTCGATCCTCAGCACCACATAAAAATAAATAAATAAATATATTGTGTTCATAAAATATATATGTTATATATAATTGTCGACCTAAGTAAGATAATGCAAGCATATTCCATCTTATCACACAAAATGCAACTATAAAAATTCACAAAACTTGAAGAAACTATTTGATTATACCAAAAAATAAATAATAGACAGTCTGCAATTTGTGGTGTTATAGTTTAATTTTGTACTCTCAAAGGTTGATTTGGTGGAAGCTTGGTTGCCAGTAAGGCAACGTTGAGGAAGTAGAAACTTTTACAGGTGCAGATAGATAATGGAACCATGATACTCAGAAAGGAATAATATTGACTTTATGAGAGAGTTCTTAGAAGATTGTGTAAGGTCACCTCATCTTCTTGGTCTCTTTTACATGCAGTCAGCTCCCTACTCATTTCTCTGCCATGTTGTGATATAGCCAAGGGCACCCTCATCAGAAATCAAGCAAAGGGGCTGCCCAACATTGGACTTGTGGTCTCCCAAACCATGAGCTAATAAAACTCTTTTATAAAAATAAATTATGCAGTCAGGTATTCAGTTATAGCCACACCAAGTGGGCCAACATGGAAGGGGGAATTTACATACCAATGAGGTGGAAATGTGTTTACTATTATATCTTTCCTTTTATATCCTAAGGAAATCCAAAAGCCAGAAGTGGCTATCAGGTGGCACAGAAAGGGGTTTTCAGGGGAAAGTTTGTAGTTCTGGTTTGAGAGGGAAGAAACAGAAATCCTAACACTCTGAACAATGCTGATATTCTCCACTTTTTTGTTGTTCTTTTCTTTCTTCTTTCCATTTTTCCTAACTGCCTTCCTTTTTAAAGTTCTTTTTACTATGGTGTGTCAGTCCCCCAAGCACTCTAATGATTACACTAATCGCAATAGCAATGGAGGAGGAAGAGAGCCACAACTCAGCATGAGAGGAATCTCTCTCTGATCAAGGTGTGATCCTAAATGGGAGGTGAACATCTGCTGTTTTCAAGATCTCCCCGCTTCCCTTCCTCTTCCTCCCCCTTCCCTCTCATTCTTTGGTCCTGATGTCCAAGAGGCCAGAAAATAGAAGGGCAATCAGGTCCCTAGATTACTGATCAGAAGACTAAAGGGATGTGTCCTAGAGACATAGCATGAGGAAATCATTAAGAGAGAGGAACTCATGCATTCAGTCCTACAAAGTTATTTATAATTTTCTGGTCTCATCTTCAAGCTGTATCCAAGTGAATTTGATCCCATTCACCATAGTAAAATATACAAGAAGTCAACTAAAAGACCAGAGAACAGGTCTAGACTGACCAATAAATGGTTGACAGTTGTTATAGATCCTGACAGTTCTGAAAAACTTGAAAACCACATTGACATTTGTCCCACTGCCCATGGAATGCAGTGGGAACTTGCAGCCTTAAATTAGGCATGTCAATTTCCTTTAACAAAAATTCTCTACAGGATTTAGAAGTCTCAGAAATTTGTAACTTAATATTTTAAGTGTGTAGAATACAACCCGCAATCACTTAGCATGTGGAAAGCCAGAAAAATCTCAACTCATATGGGAAAACCCATCAACAGATACGACTGCTGAAATCTGAGAAATTATTGTGTTATACTATAATTGCTTTAAAGGAGCAACTATAATAATACTTCAACAAACAAATGTAAACATCTTTAAGTCAATGAAAAAAATAGAATATTCTAGCCATAGGTAAATAAATGATAGAAGATATAAATATTAGAATAGATTGAAAATAAGTCAGTAAACCTAATGATAAGTAGAAATTATTCATTGTGAACAGCTGAGAAAAAAAAAAAAAACTCTTTGGCAAAAAATTGAATAGGAACTCAAAAGTTTTAATTACCATATCATTAAAGTTCCTGGCTGAAATATTCTAAAACTTTTAATGCAATACCTAAACATAGATGTTAGAAGTTGATCAATCACTGAGTAGCACAAAGCCAAAGAAATATAAGCGAATTTGTTGCCAGCAAGCCTGCTTTTAGTGAATTAGTAAAGGTGGCAGGGGTTGTAGCTTGGTGGTAGAGCACCTGTATAGTATGCACAAAGCCCTACATTCAATCCCCAGTATCATTAAAAAAAAAGAGTATTTGTAAAGGTCTGGAATATGATAGAAGAGTTGTTACCCAACCTTGTTAATTTTGTAAAAAAGAAATACATAATACACATTTAAAAGGTGATTCACAGGGTATATGAGTTATATTCTAAACAAAAGTCAATTCACTAAAAAGATGGAAGAAAGAGAAGAAGAGGAGAGAGGGAGGAAGAAAGAAGGATGAGTCATATTCATATTTGAAAAAGTAAAATTCAGAGTAAAACAAATTACCAGGTATAAAAAGGGACATTATGAAGATTAATGTGCTAAGAAGATATAAAAATGTCCAATGTGTATGTATTCACAACTAAACTTCAAAACACATGAAGCAACAATTTACAAAACTAAAGGGACATAAAACTCTACAATTATAGTTGGAGACATCAATATTCCTATGTTAGTTTTCTAGTGTTTCTATAATAATGTGCCACAAACTCAATGGTGTGAACAATAGAAGTGTATTATAGTTCTAAAAGGCTGGAAATCTGAGATCCAGGAGCTGTGGGGGTTGGTTGTTCAAAGGACACTGCTGCATCATATTTCTATGACTTCTTGGAGTATAGTGACAACCAATGGCATCCTCGGCATCTGAGTTATAACTGCAAGTCTCTACCTCACTCTCATATGTTTTGTTGTTTGCAACTGTAGCTGTGTCCAAATGTCCCCTCCTTAAGAAACCAACCATTTAAAATAGAGGCCTACTCTACTCTAGCATGACTTAACTAATTACATCTGTATTGACCCATTTCCAAATAGCATCATTCTATGTGGTATTGGGTTTAGGATTCCAATATAGAATTTTGTTGGAACACAATCAAACCCCTAACAACTGCCCTCAAAGAGTTTCTAGTTCTAACTCCAAAAGAAGATCTATTAAAGAAGATATTGATAAATATCTCCATCAAAATTAAAACATTTGAGTACACTTATTCTATTTTTGGAATAATAAAAGAAAATCTCATATAATCCCATATAAACAAAAAACATTCGTTCCCCCCCCCAAAAAAAAAAAAACCACCTATGCCTTGTGAAAAACATCATTAATTAAATGAAGAGATGATCAGTAAATAAGGGAACATATTTACAAAGCACATGTCCTCCAGGAACTTTATTAATAATATTAAATCTCAAGAATAGCCAGATGCAGTGGCACACACCTATAATCACAGTGGCTCAGGAGGCTGAGATGGGAGGAGCATGAGTTCAAAGCCTCCCTCAGCAAAAGTTAGGCACTAAGCAACTTAGTGAAACCCTTTCTCTAAATGAAATACAAAATAGGGCTGGCTGGGGGTGTGGCTCAGTGATTGAGTGTCCCTGAGTTCAATCCCCATTACCAAAAAAACAATTTAAAAAAGCCCAATTTACATGAGAAGATGGCGGCAAAGGGAGTGCATTACCCCCGTGTACCTCATCACTGTGTGGGAGAATGACGAGTTAGAAAGGCTAAAAGCTATCTTGTTAGGAATTTCCAGCAAAATTGGGGTGCTCCAAAACCTAGAGGAAGGATTTCCATCGCACGAGGATCAGCTATGGGGGCTCAAACGCAAGAGATTTGTCCGCATGGAGGGTCATGCTGCTTATTCAGCAAATCGCCCCGCGGCTAGAGTCTGCATAGCGCGCTGGGAAACGAGGAGATAGCAATGCAAAGATACAGCACTGCAGTTTCCGCGGGCTTCTGCCAGCTGTGCAATCACTGTACTAAGTGCTGAATTCTGGGTTTGAGACAGGGGAAGGAAGCGGTCCAATTCGGTTCTCCACACCAGTCAGACCACAGAGGAAGCCAGCGGCCACCATCTTGGAGAGCTGATGTCACCATCCCTGTTTTTGACTGATCGCAGCTCATTCAGCCATAGAACAGGTAATTTCAGGCTACCATTCGCCTGTGGCTCGCAGACAACTTACTCAGGCTCAGTGCTAATTAACCCGCGGAAAATGCTTCTTGGAGCCTGCTCCTATCAGAACATACACCTAGCACGGAGCGGCCGAATTCCGGCTCCCGGAACTGCTCTGGCCCAGGGCTAAAGAATCTGCGGAAACTGCTTCTCGGTCCGGGTCCTGCTGAATACTGTGGAGGGAACAAAATGCTGCCATTCGCATAGGATACCAACATGGCAGAGATCTGATGTCATCAGAAAGCGGCGGAGGAGAGAACTTCATCGATACCAGCGGCGACAGAAACAGTTGGTCTCCTAGTAAAGAAAGTGAGTCACAAACACCCGAGTATCTCTCACTTTATCATCAAGCCAGAGGGGCAGAGCAGAGCCGCCGCCCGCGCCCGGAACAGGACCAGCGGCCTGCCGGTGTGACCCCAATTGGAGTAGGGGCAGAGCAGAGCCGCCACCCACGCCCGCAAGGTAGGCAGACCTGCGACCGACCAGCAGAACAGGACCAGTGGACCGCGGGCGTGGTAGAAGGGGCAGGGCAGAGCCACCGCCCACGCCTGCAAGGTAGGCAGACCTGCAACAGACCGGCGGATCAGGCCCAGCGGTCTGCCGGCATGGTACACACGTCACCCCATTTGGAGTAGGGGCAGAGCAGAGCCGCTGCCCGTTCCCGCAAGGTAGGCAGACCTGCGACCGACCGGTGGAACAGGCCCAGCGGCCGTCCGGGGTGGTAGGCACGACACCCCAATTGGAGGAGGAGCAGAGCAGAGCCTTCGCCCGCACCCGGAACAAGCCCAGCGGTCCGCGGGTGTGGTAGACAAGTCACACCAATTGGAGGGGGGGCAGAGCAGAGCCGCTGCCCGCGCCTGCAAGGTGGGCAGACCTGCAACCGACCGGCGGATCAGGCCCGGTGGCCTGCCAGCATGGTACACAGGTCACCCCAATTGGAGTAGGGGCAGAGCAGAGCTTTCGCCCTCGCCAGGGACAGGCCAAGCGGCCCGCCGGTGCAGTAGTCACGTCACCCCAATTGGAGTAGGGGCAGAGCAGAGACGCTGCCCACGCCTGCAAGGTAGGCAGACCTGCGACCGACTGGCAGAACAGGCCCAGGGGTCCGCGGGCATGGTAGACACGTCACACCAATTGGAGGAGGGGCAGAACAGAGCCGCCGCCCGCACCTGCAAGGTAGGCAGACCACCGCCCGACCCTGCAAGGGAGACTTTTCAACTATACAAGAGCAATATAAATATATAGGGGGAAAAATTTTCAAAAACACAACAGTTTCACCAAGCAGAAAGAAACGCAAGCAATATGAAAGGACAAGGAAAGAAAGGACCACAAGCAATGCAGGTCAACTCAACTTTAGAAGAGGTAACAGCTGCAGCAGATGGAATGTCAGATAAAGAATTCAGGATATACATGCTTCAGATGATCTGGAGTCTCAAGGAAGATATTAGACAGCAAAATCAGACAATGAAAGATCACTTCGACAATGATTTACACAAACAAATCCAGGCAGCAAAAGATCAACTATACAGGGAGATAGAGGTTATAAAAAACAAACAAACAGAAATCCTAGAAATGCAGGAAGCAATAAACCAACTTAAAAACTCAATTGAGAATACTACCAGCAGAGTAGAACACTTAGAAGATAGAACATCAGACAATGAAGACAAAGTATTACAACTTGAAAAGAACATAGACAGCTCAGCAAGACTGTTAAGAAACCATGAACAGAATATCCAAGAAATATGGGATAACATCAAGAGACCAAATTTAAGAGTCATTGGGATACAGGAAGGTATAGAGCTCCAAACCAAAGTAATGAGCAATCTATTCAATGAAATAATACGAGAAAACTTCCCAGACTTGAAGAATGAGACAGAATCCCAAATCCTAGAAGCCTACAGGACGCCAAATGTGCAAAATCATAAGAGATCCACACCTAGACACATTATAATGAAGATGCCCAACATACAGAATAAGAAGAGAATTTTAAAAGCCACAAGAGAAAGGAAGCAGATTACATTTAGGGGTAAGCCAATCAGGATAACAGCTGATCTTTCAACACAGACTCTGAAAGCCAGAAGATCCTGGAATAACATATTTCAAACACTGAAAGAAAATGGGTTCCAACCAAGAATTGTGTATCCAGCGAAATTAAGCTTCAGGATGGAAGATGAAATTAAAACCTTCCACGATAAACAAAAGTTAAAAGAATTTGCAGCTAGAAAACCGTCTCTTCAAAACATCCTCGGCAAAACATTACAGGAAGAGGAAATGGAAAATAACAATGAAAACCAACAGTGGGAGGTAGGACAGTAAAGGGGGGGAAAATAATCAAAGAGGAAAACAAACCATGTTTAGTAACATAAATAAACAAATATGGCTGGAAGAACAACCCATATCTCAATAATAACCCTAAATGTTAATAGCTTAAACTCACCAATTAAGAGACACAGGCTAGTAGAATGGATCACAAAACAAGACCCAACAATATGCTGCCTACAGGAAACGCATTTGATAGGAAAAGACATACATAGGCTGAAGGTGAAAGGTTGGGAAAAGTCATATCACTCATATGGACTTCGGAAACAAGCAGGAGTGTCCATACTCATATCAAATAAAATAGATTTCAAGCCAAAGTTAATCAAAAGGGATAAAGAGGGACACTACATACTGCTTAAGGGAACCATACACCAACAAGACATAACAATCATAAATATATATGGCCCAAACAATGGTGCAGCTATGTTCATCAAAAAAACTCTTCTCAAGGTCAAGAGTCTAATAGACCACCATACAATAATCATGGGAGACTTCAACACACCTCTCTCGCCACTGGACAGATCTTCCAAACAAAAGTTGAATAAGGAAACTATAGAACTCAATAACGCAATTAATAACCTAGACTTAATTGACATATATAGAATATACCACCCAACATCAAGCAGTTACACTTTTTTCTCAGCAGCACATGGATCCTTCTCAAAAATAGATCATATATTATGTCACAGGGCAACTCTTAGACAATATAAAGGAGTAGAGATAATACCATGCATCTTATCTGATCATAATGGAATGAAACTGAAAATCAACGATAAAAGAAGGAAGGAAAAAGCATACATCACTTGGAGAATGAACAATAGGTTACTGAATGATCAATGGGTTATAGAAGACATCAAGGAGGAAATTAAAAAATTCTTAGAGATAAATGAAAACACAGACGCAACATATCGGAATCTATGGGACACATTGAAAGCAGTTCTAAGAGGAAAATTCATTGCTTGGAGTTCATTCCTTAAAAAAAGAAAAAACTAACAAATAAATGATCTCATACTTCATCTCAAAATCCTAGAAAAAGAAGAGCAAAACAACAGCAAAAGAAGTAGAAGGCAAGAAATAATTAAAATCAGAGCTGAAATTAATGAAATCGAAACAAAAGAAACAATTGAAAAAATTGACAAAACTAAAAGTTGGTTCTTTGAAAAAATAAAATCGACAGACCCTTAGCCATGCTAACAAAGAGAAGAAGAGAGAGAACTCAAATTACTAGCATACGGGATGAAAAAGGCAATATCACAACAGACACTTCAGAAATACAGAAGATAATCAGAAATTATTTTGAATCCATATACTCCAATAAATTAGAAGATAGTGAAGGCATTGATAAATTTCTTAAGTCATATGATCTGCCCAGATTGAGTCAGGAGGATATAGACAACCTAAACAGACCAATATCAATTGAGGAAATAGAAGAAACCATCAAAAGACTACCAACTAAGAAAAGCCCAGGTCCGGATGGGTATACAGCAGAGTTTTACAAAACCTTTAAAGAGGAACTAATACCAATACTTTTCAAGCTATTTCAGGAAATAGAAAAAGAGGGAGAACTTCCAAATTCATTCTACGAGGCCAACATGCCCTGATACCTAAACCAGACAAAGACACTTCAAAGAAAGAAAATTACAGACCAATATCTCTAATGAACCTAGATGCAAAAATCCTCAATAAAATTCTGGCGAATCGGATACAGAAACATATCAAAAAAATTGTGCACCATGATCAAGTAGGATTCATCCCTGGGATGCAAGGCTGGTTCAATATACAGAAATCAATAAATGTTATTCACCACATCAATAGACTTAAAAATAAGAACCATATGATCATCTCGATAGATTTGGAAAAAGCTTTGGACAAAGTACAGCATCCCTTTATGTTCAAAACTCTAGAAAAACTGGGGATAACAGGAACATACCTCAATATTGTAAAAGCAATCTATGCTAAGCCTCAGGCTAGCATCATTCTGAATGGAGAAAAATTGAAGGCATTCCCTCTAAAATCTGGAACCAGACAGGGATGCCCTCTCTCACCACTTCTGTTCAACATAGTTCTCGAAACACTGGCCAGAGCAATTAGACAGACGAAAGAAATTAAAGGCATAAAAATAGGAAAAGAAGAACTTAAATTATCACTATTTGCAGGAAACATGATTCTATACCTAGCAGACCCAAAAGGGTCTACAAAGAAACTATTAGAGCTAATAAATGAATTCAGCAAAGTGGCAGGCTATAAAATCAATACGCATGAATCAAAGGCATTCCTGTATATCAGCGACAAATCCTCTGAAATGGAAATGAGGACAACCACTCCATTCACAATATCCTCAAAAAAAATAAAATACTTGGGAATCAACCTAACAAAAGAGGTGAAAGACTTATACAATGAAAACTACAGAACCCTAAAGAGAGAAATAGAAGAAGATCTTAGAAGATGGAAAAATATACCGTGTTCATGGATAGGCAGAACTAACATCATCAAAATGGCGATATTACCAAAAGTTTTCTATAGGTTTAATGCAATGCCAATCAAAATCCCAACGGCATTTCTTGTAGAAAGCAATCATGAAATTCATATGGAAAAACAAAAGACCCAGAATAGCAAAAACAATGCTAAGCAGAAAGTGTGAATCAGGCGGTATAGCGATACCAGACTTCAAACTATACTACAGAGCAATAGTAACAAAAACAGCATGGTACTGGTACCAAAACAGGCGGGTGGACCAATGGTACAGAATAGAGGACACAGAAACCAATCCACAAAACTACAACTAACTTATATTTGATAAAGGGGCTAAAAGCATGCAATGGAGGAAGGATAGCATCTTCAACAAATGGTGCTGGGAAAACTGGAAATCCATATGCAACAAAATGAAACTGAATCCCTTTGTCTCGCCATGCACAAAAGTTAATTCAAAATGGATCAAGGAGCTTGATATCAAATCAGAGACACGCCGTCTGATAGAAGAAAAAGTTGGCTACGATCTACATACTGTGGGGTCAGGCTCCAAATTCCTCAATAGGACACCCATAGCACAAAAATTAATAACTAGAATCAACAAATGGGACTTACTTAAACTAAAAAGTTTTTTCTCAGCAAAAGAAACAATAAGAGAGGTAAATAGGGAGCCTACTTCCTGGGAACAAATCTTTACTCCTCACACTTCAGATAGAGCCCTAATATCCAGAGTATACAAAGAACTCAAAAAATTAGACAATAAGATAACAAATAACCCAATCAACAAATGGGCCAAGGACCTGAACAGACACTTCTCAGAGGAGGACATACAATCAATCAACAAGTACATGAAAAAATGCTCACCATCTCTAGCAGTCAGAGAAATGCAAATCAAAACCACCCTAAGATACCATCTCACTCCAGTAAGATTGGCAGCCCTTATGAAGTCAAACAGCAACAAGTGCTGGCGAGGATGTGGGGAAAAGGGTACACTTGTACATTGCTGGTGGGACTGCAAATTGGTGCAGCCAATTTGGAAAGCAGTATGGAGATTTCTTGGAAAGCTGGGAATGTAACTACAATTTGACCCAGCTATTCCCCTTCTCGGTCTATTCCCTAAAGACCTAAAAAGAGCATGCTACAGGGACACTGCTACATCGATGTTCATAGCAGCACAATTCACAATAGCAAGACTGTGGAACCAACCTAGATGCCCTTCAATAGATGAATGGATAAAAAAATGTGGCATTTATACACAATGGAGTATTACTCTGCATTAAAAAATGACAAAATCATAGAATTTGCAGGGAAATGGATGGCATTAGAGCAGATTATGCTAAGTGAAGCTAGCCAATCCCTAAAAAACAAATGCCAAATGTCTTCTTTGATATAAGGAGAGTAACTGGGAACAGAGTAGGGACGAAGAGCATGAGAAGAAGATTAACATTAAACAGGGATGAGAGGTGGGAGGGAAAGGGAGAGAGAAGGGAAATTGCATGGAAATGGAAGGAGACCCTCAGGGTTATACAAAATTACATACAAGAGGAAGTGAGGGGAAAGGGAAAAATAATACAAGGGGGAGAAATGAATGACAGTAGAGGGGGTAGAGAGAGAAGAGGGGAGGGGAGGGGGGATAGTAGAGGATAGGAAAGGCAGCAGAATACAACAGACACTAGTATGGCAACATGTAAATCAATGGATGTGTAACTGATATGATTCTGCAATCTGTATACGGGGTGAAAATGGGAGTTCATAACCCACTTGAATCAAAGTGTGAAATATGATATGTCAAGAACTATGTAATGTTTTGAACAACCAACAATAAAAAATTAAAAAAAAGACCTATTCATCCTATTGAGAGAATGCCCAGTGCATATTTCTCTCCTGAAAAAAAAATAATAATAAAAGAGTAGGAAGAAAAGCTCACAAATAAAAAAAAATTTAAAAATTAAAAAGCCCATTTTAAAAATGAGCAATATTTGAATAGAAATTTTACCAAGGAGAATATGTAAATAACAAAATAAACCCATAAGAACATTAGAAAATGCAAATAAAATGCAATGCATCTATCAGAATGACTAAAAACCTCTCGGTAGTACTAAGTACTTGCAAGGATGGCCAACAACTTATATTCATACATTGTTAGTGGAAAGAAAAATGCTCTATAACGCTTTGGGTAACAGATTCACGGTTCAACCTTCCCTTATGCTATGACACACCAATCCCCAATACCACTCTAGGGAATAACCCTAGAGGAAAAATCCTGTATACAAACATAGATATCAAATATTTATGAATATACTTTGTAGGTCCAGTAATATAGTTCATGGATAGAAAGCTCACAGGACATGCATGAAGCTCTTGGTTCCATCACAGCATGAGAGAGAGAGAGAGAGAGAGAGAGAGAGAGAGAGGAGAGAGAGAGAGAGAGAGAGAGAGAGAGAGAGAGAGAGAGAGAGAGAGAAATTGGAAGGGAAGGGGAGGAAGAGAGGAAGAGGGGAAGAGGGAAAAGGACAGGGAGGGAGGGAGGATGGGACAAACTGAATATAATTTCAATAATCACATAAAACTGGAAATAAAAATAAAAGTAAAAAGCATATTTCTGGTACACACAGTAATCGGGATGACTGTCAAAGACATTATATTGAATAAAAGGGCTAGTCTCTAAACGTTATATACCTTATGATTTCATTCATGACCGACAAAATGACAGTCATAGAAAGGAACAGATCAGTGGTTACCAGGGTTAAGGGTTGTGGTTAACGTGGGGCATAAGAATAAGAAGGAGGAAACTGGGGGACTGGTTAAGCCACTTGGTCTCCGGGTTGTGTTAATGGTTACACAGATCTACAGACTCATTAAAATTCATAGAACCATACATCAATAAGAAAATCAACTTTATGTAAGTTAATAAAATATATTTCAAATAAAAAGATTTTATATCTATTTTCAAAGGAAATGTCTGGCAACAAAATGAGACAATATTTGAAAAACCAAAATAAATTGGTATCCCTTTCAGATTGCACCATAAGTTTAAAGTCCAGGTGATGAAACAGCACTGCTAAAACCCCCTTCTATAGCAATAAAATTGAAATTTTCACCACTATGTGGAGGTATACGCTCATACATAAACTTTCATGATCAATCACATCATGTCCTGTGGTTCCGTACGTGGGCATTCTCGTACCATAGCACTACTAACTTTATGATACATGGATGCACAAATCTTTCCATCTTACACTTTCCATCAGAAATTATTCATTTGCTGTCAGCACCTTCACTTGTATGATTGGGTGGGATAAGATAACCTTTATTATTTCAGAAAATTCTTTTAAAAGTGCAAATCAGAGTTCTGAAGAAAATTTCAATGGGATTGATAGCTTTTCAAGCATGGCCTCTTCTTGTGCCCTGATAAAGGAAATGCAGTTCAGTTATTATTATCAGACGTAGCAATAAAAATCTTGTGTTTTATCTAGCAACCCTAAGCCCAGTAAGAAGTACATATTGCATTCATATACATGCATATATGCACATAAATAAACATATACATGTATGTATATTAATTTTTGCCTCCATTCTATCATAATCCTGTAATAACATTTTTTGAAGTGTCCAGACATTTGCTATTGCTTTCTTTAAAATTCTTTATTCATAAAGAATATAGCAATTTATTGAGTAAATTCTCAAACTGGCCATTCATTTGATTATTTATAATAGTTTCCTACATGCTCCTTTGAGCCACTGAGATCCCAGAACTGGGAAATGTACAAAAATTTGTGTAATCTAACTTTTTAATTTAATATATGATGAAAATTAGGTTCACAAAAATTAAGAAACTATTCTGAATTAGTCTGAATTCAGATCTTTTTTTTTTCAAATTTAAATACTCTGATCCAAAATCAAAATTTCCAGTGATCTTAATATTCTCATTTTATTCCATTGCTTATTTTGATCTGGTCTCTATTAAAACACAATATTATTTCACCCTTAAATATTTCACAAATCTGATTTTCTAGGGTCCACTGAAAAATTATGCTATTACTTTTCATATCAGTTGTTCTTAAATTGAAAAATGTTTAACAAAATGTTTGATAGTAAAAAAGTCTTCATTTAATATCTTCCCAATTTATAATATTTTTTTCTCAGAAAAAAGAGATTGTAAACTCCTTGAAGACAGGAAGAACACTTTTTTTTTATTTGATAGCCATTTGTACATAGTAAATGGCCTTATGTACTACATGTTTGAAAACATTTAATGAATTACTGTCACTTTCAATCTGTGCTGATTAAATTTACTTTTTATTATTAAAAATGGATTCTCAGAAAAGCATTCTTCAAAAATACATATGTGAAAATAAGCCATGTAGGTAATATATTGTTACATTTCCTTAAAATAAGCCTTAGGCATTCTCCCACACTTTTCTCACCATTATCTCCATCTGTAATAATAAAACATATCTTCTGATTACAACTATTTCTGTTATCTCAAGTCTGAATCTAATTTATTTGCTATTCAACCTTACTTTTCCTCTGTTATATGATTTGTTTTTCCTGTAATGCAATCCAAGGTTTTGATTTAGAAGGTAGAAAATATTATTTTTCTCCAAAAATGTGATATGTTAAACTGAAAGGACAAATAATTTTAAAGTAGGTTGGGAGTATTTCACAACAAAAATATCAAAACAAATTTTAATTTGCATCCAATATTTTTTATTTAAATGTGTTTTGGAATAGATGAGCGGTTTGGGAAAACACAGCAATGTATACTCTGCCAAAAAGCAGAAATCTCAAAAATGCTTTCCTAACAGCATTTTGAAATACTATTTACAGAGAGCAAAGGATTTCTTAGAAAGCTTGTGGATTTCTAAAGTTGCATTGTATTTCCAAAGCTATGAAATATGATGTTCCTTCCATGACACCATCATTAAAATTTAAAAAGCTAATTTATAAACCACAAAATCATCAGGTAGATTTTCTTAGAGACTTGTTCTCTGGATACTGTCATTTGCTGGTTTAATTATTAGCAGAAACATAAGTTTAATTTGTTATACCCACATACATGCTAATATCACATACATGGTCATAAATCATGCAGTTTCCCCACTTACATTTTACCCAGAGGGCAATTTCTCAACTTCTACTTTTCCTCCACTAGTTATATTGCCATTCCTTCTCTACTTACATTACAATCTCAGTTGCTGGCTTAAATCCTCCAGTGAAATAATTATACTTTGGAGCACATACACTGAACACTGAAATTTGAACAATGATGACTTTATTAGAAGAAACTTTGTTTTTTTTTCTTCTAAATAAGATTGATTACATTGATTTCCAAAATTTAAATTAGGTGTCATAAAGGGTATTTAAAAACACAAGTCAGTGTCCTAATTCAGAGACTTAGGAGTTACATATCCATGGCAGACAGGTTATTTCTTAATCCTTATGAGGATGATTAATTGAATTCCCAACCATCTATGGGCATCCAAGTAGGTAATATACACATTTCATATTTGGCGGGGGCGGGGGGGGTGCGTGAGTTATTTGACTGACTTCTCCTCTACTTTTTTTTAAGCACAATAATCAGAAACAAAGTAGTGTTTTAAAGTATATTCAAGAATACTTTTTTTTTCATAAAACTTTTTAATCCTTGAAAAGCTTTCCCTGGCTCTTTTTAATTTCTTTGTCATCATTCTTTGGTATATTGAAAGTACTCTTTTGAAAGTAATGTTACCCTCCATTTGTTTATCCTAATACATTGTTAAATTACCTTAGGGAATCAAATCTAAAATATTAGTAAAAAGGGAGAATTTTCTCACCCTGAATTACCAAGTGATCTATCTAAAATGCGGCCTCAAGAGAGGGTTGGGTTGAACTTTTACCTTAAATAACTGTTTTAAAACCTCAGTCTACTCACTTAAA
Organism: Marmota flaviventris; assembly: GCF_047511675.1. Classification (NCBI taxonomy): domain Eukaryota; kingdom Metazoa; phylum Chordata; class Mammalia; order Rodentia; family Sciuridae; genus Marmota; species Marmota flaviventris. Next base: position 84,212,007 of record NC_092508.1, read on the forward strand.
ATAACTCTGAATTAGGAAAATAGCCAAAGGCACAAGAAAGTACAGACTTGGACTAGAATTAATCTCATTTTACAAAAGAGCACAAATTGAACAACAGCAAAAAAAAAAAAAAAAGGATTAAAGTGTACACACATGTCAATTGCACTTTTATCAGAATTATCCTTTTTATATTAAATAAAATTGGAAAACAACCAACAGCTCATTCTCATCATTTTTTTTCTTTCCTCTTTCCTTTTTTTCTGATTTATTTTGCTCAAAATGATGCTTTCTATTTATCACTCTATTTTGTTCAAACTTCTCTCCATTTTGACTTTAAATATTTCCCTATGCTGTTATTATATTTTAAGAATAGATAGCCTCCTTTTATCCTTAAATTTAATAAAAATCCTTTCTCTGGAGAGTTTTCTGTTAAAATGGCATTAAGAAATAACTACTATTTTTTTTTTAAATACAGCAGCCTATTTACTCTTTCCTTGCAAGAGTGGGTTTTGTATCTGAGTATGCTTTCTAGGGATGGGAATTTAATATTTATATATTAAGCTACCCAACCACAGGAGAACAATTTAAAATCCTTGAGTTATGAACTCCAATGTCATCTTTCTAAGTGTCAAAGTACACATGCCTTCACCATGAGGTTAACAACTCAATGACCTCTGCCATTTGATACCTGGATTGTGAACTTTCTGGGGTGGCACTCTAAAACGCTGCAACCCTGTGAACTGTTAAATCACTGGTCGCATTTGGAATTCTAAAGGCAGCACAGACATTGAAGAAATCAAGTACTGGTATTATTTCTCACTTATGAGGGACCCTTATGTACAACAGAATATCGTCAACTCATCTAAACTAAAAGTTTTAAAAATAATAAAACATTCCAAGAAAGAGAGAGACTAGATACCAACCAATCCAACTGGAGAACTCATGTAAACATCTGTGGAAATTTACATATTGACATATCTGTGTATCTACAGTGTCTCTTTATTCATGGTTTTGTTTTCTGAAGTTTCAGTTACCTCTATCAAATTCAGTTAAAATATATAAAATGAAAATTACAGAATGAAACAATTACTAAATTTGGAATTGTTCATCATTCTCAGTAGCATGAGGGAAAGCTTGTGCTGCCCAGTTTCATCCCACCAGAGATCGGGATCTTTATTTGTCCAAAGTATCCATACTGTATATACTACCTGTCCATTATTTAGCAACCTTTGAGGTTATCAGCTTGACTCTCACAGCATCATTGCTTGCATTTAAGGAAACTTTATGTAGTAACCGAATATTATGTCACCTCAGAATATTTTGAGTGAGAGACCACATTCATAAAACTTTTGTCATATTGCTTTAATTGTTCAGTATTATTAATTGCTGACTTCTTGCCAATTTATTAGTGAATCTTTATCATAGATATGTTTGCAGGAAAAAGCATGGTACAGAGGATTCCGTACTGCAAAAACACATGCACATACATACACAGATATATAGGTTATAATCGGCTGGGATTCAGTCAAGAGACAGAAATCACATCAGTCATTTTAATAGAGAAGTTTTTGTATGAATAATTGTTAGATAGCTATGAAGTTGTTTACCACATACTACAAAATCCCCCCCCCCAAAAAAAAAAAGGGAGCATGGAGGTACAACAGTGACAACAAGACCAGAAAGCAGGTACCATCTCAAGCCTAGACTAATGAGAACCAAGGGAAACAAAGTTTTTGTGATTTAGGGGATTGCGTAGTTCTTAGACCTGCCCTTTGGCCTCTGAGGAAGGGTGGTCTGTAGCTAGGGTATGATTTTCTGGCTGGAGAATGGTCCCTGTGGTCCTGAAAACTAGAACACTTGAAGTGTAATGGTCCAGTTGCTGCTGATATCTCTTCAAGGGAGATAATGCTGGTTTGAAAGTTTCAAAAAAAATCTGATAACTACTTTCAGCTGGTCATATGGTAAGGCATTGCCATGCACCATGGTGAGAGTGAAGTTCTGCTGGGGTCTTGCCTAGGGAGAGAAAGCAGAAGAGAAACCACAAGTAGCTCCCAAAAGTTAAGTCTTAGGACCACCTACAGCTTTGTCCTCTTCTCTCCTCTGGTAGTAGCTAATGTAGAACCAGCCAGCAAAGCAGAAATCTGTTTTGCTAGCTCCAGGATCACAAAGTGGAATATAGAAGGAAGACAATAGCTTTATCATTAGTGCACAGATGAAAAGATAAGCTGTCATGTATGCCTGATGGAGATTCTATTTTAGCAAGGGAATACACACAATGAAAAAGCAAATAAGTTGGCAAAGATTCTATCAGAGACAAATGTTATGAAGCAAGATAAACAGAAATAGTATTAAAAGTAATCATAGAAGAAATGCCGTGTTGATTGAAACAGAGATAGGTCTCCTTGAAGATACAATATTTATTGTAGGTAAGGAAAAAGAGGCAACCATGCAGAATATTTCAGGCAGAAGAATGACAAATATTAAGGCTGAGACACAGAGGTAGAAATTGCAACATTCTAGAAGGAGAGCAACTGTTAGGAGTTGAGGTGACAGAAGTAAGTAAGGATCAGACTCTGCAGGGACATATAGGGCCTGGAAGGACATGGGAATGAGGTTTTCAAGGGTGATGGAGGAAAATTATGGAAAACTTTCACAAGAGAGTGAGATGATCAAATTTATGTTTTGACATTTAAAGCCAACCATTTCATCAGTACCTTTTCTATGCTTTCTATATTCATATAGGATGTGTTAGGCTCATATATCCTGCATGGTATGAATGGCACGTATTTCAGAAGTCTGGGATACCCTGGAAGCTACTCAAGGGTCTTTCCACCTTGGCATGAACTGTCTAGAATAGTGTGGCATCTCTATATGACATTGCTTGTTACCTCACACAGCAGGGAGTATTTAAGTTATAAAACATCTCTATCTTATTTCCATGATATATCTTAATGTCATATAGCTTAGATGACATTCTCCTAATAACCCTAAGCACATAGATTGTAGGTTTACTTTTAGTCTCATTTGCTAGGAGCAATTCTCAACCATGGACATCCTGCTCAAAGCATTCTGTAGATAAGGATTTTCTTCTTAGCAAATGCCACTGGTGAAGTTACCTATAAATTCAGATCACTTTCTTTTTTTAATTTTTCCTAGAAAAACATACCTTCTCCACGAGTAACTGGAAATAAATTCAGGCACAGATTAGTTGACTTAACAAATTCCTCCCCATATTTAGAAAGCAATGCTTTATAAGAGAAATAAGGAAAAAAATCTATCAATATATGTATATATGTACACACACAACACACACACACACATACACACACACACAAACACACAGGGATAAATTCATCCAATATTTCACTATCATATTGTAAGAAATCCTATGGTATTAAAATTGTGAAATTAAGAGTATTTAAATTTTTGTGAAAAATAGTTAAGGACAAAATATATTGGTCACTAATGCTACGTATTAATAATGCTACATATGACATTCTTATAAAGTAGATCATTTTTCTTAGATTTCAGTTGCATTTTAAAAATGCTTTATCATGAGGATATCCTCAAGATTCCTGGGAGATATATTTCCTATTTTTAATATTTTGAGTCATCTTAAATAGAATAATATTTGAATTTTTGGAGTGAAAAAAATCAGAAAATCATTTTGAAAATACTCTCATGTTCAGAACAATTTTAAAACTACTATTCCCATTTGACATCTGAACCAACCATCTGAATGAAACTAAAAATATGGTGGCCAACATGAAACTGCTTATTAGAGGAAGGGTGGACAGAGTTCAATTTTCTCCTTCTAACTCTAAAACTGAATAAATTTTCCTGGCTTTATGATAAAATAGGACCTGTGGTAAATATATTTCTCATAATTTAAGCCTCTAACATTGATCTTTATTCATAGATTTAAAATCCCTGACCCTCAGAGGAATTAAAATAAGAGGTTCATGATCAAGTATAGATTGTTATAAAGTAGATACAGACTCAAATTTGGCAAAGAGAATTACTCCTCTTGCTCTAGTGGCAACACTTTTTTCTGCCCGAATGCATTTTGTATCAACCAAACTATCTCCCACTCCAATGAAGTTCTAATAAGTTATTCAATTGGAATATGATGCAACCTAAGATCACTAGTGACTGTGTAATTTTGAACTTTCTAGTTACTTTATTAAAAATAGCAGAACCAGGCACTGTAGTGCACCCCTGTAATCCCAGCTGCTTGGGAGGCTGAGACGGGAAGATTGTCAGTTCAAAGCTAACCTCATCAAAAACAAGGCGCTAAGCAACTTAGTGAGACCCTGTCTCTAAATAAAATACAAAATAGGGCTGGGGATGTGGCTCAGTGGGCGAGTGCCCCTGAGTTCAATCCCCCCCCCAAAAAAAAAGTAGCAGAAACAGTTGAATTCAATTTTAAAGTTATATTTTATTTCAACAAAAATATACATGATAGTATCATTTCATGGCTATATGAATTCAGGATAGAATTAAAGATGAATCGATATAGCATTATTAAGAAGGTATATTAAACTCTCTATTCCATGTAATCTTCTAAATCAGTTGTGTATTTGGAATTTAAAGAGTGTCTCAATTCAGACTAACAGACTCCAAGCATTGTAATAATCCCCTGTGGCTAATAGCTACTGTTGGGCTTTCAGCCCTAATGCATGTTGGGATTTTTACTTTCAATTTTTATTTTGTTGTTGTTGTTGTTGTTATTACCCTGTAGGGGTTTGGCTTTTACATATATATTTGAAGAAATTCACTAGCCAAGATGAAAGGATCAGAGTAGTCAAGTGCTGTGCCAGCCTTACCATCCAGCTCTATTTAAAAATCTCTTACACTTTCCTATTTAACTCATTTCCATATGCATATAATATTCTTTGTGGCTGCTATCTTATATTCTCATATCTTGTCTATTAAATAAGCGTGTACTTCTGTCTCATAGTCATAGATCTAATGCCAACGGAAAGTACTTCCTTATGATCAGTTTCAAATTTTCCCTTGACACTGAAAGTATTTCTGAAAGGCATAATACTGTAAAACAGAATGTCTCACAATTTCCCAAATGAAAATAAACCCCAATTCCTCCTCTGGCTTCAGATTTTAAATATTTTGTTTCCCCCATACACCATGCTGTTCTCCATCTGTATGTTGCAGAGACAATAATGACAAAAGTTGACCTCTAAATATTTCTTTTTCTTTAATGAGGAGCATGTGTTACTACCAATGTTTGTGGCCACACATGATTATTGGAGAAAAAGTCACATGGCTTTTATAATAATCGTGCTAAGGCACAATTTTATGGTCAATTGTGGCGGTAGTGCCCTGAAGATATAGATATTGTCCACAAAAGTAACATTAAACATTTAAATTTTTGTACTCCCTTTTAATGCCTGCTAGGAGAGTCAGTGAATTCCAGTGCCATCAAGTAAAGATAGATACATCACTGCCCATATCACCCTATTATACCATTTGTGGCTCATTCGGCACCTAGACAATGATGGAGCTCTATCCTTGACCTTAGAACTCCATCCACCACTTAAATATATCTTCTCCCATGCTCTGTAATTCTAAGACAGATAGCATCATACACAGAATAGCATCCAGAACCCTGAGTATAGACTGATCTTTCTGGCTTCTAAGTATTCATAACTTTATTTCTTTCAATTTTTATTCCCTGCCCTTCTTTTCAACCATACACTGGGATTCTGGCTTCTTGCTCAGTGAGAATACTTCATCACCAGTAGTTTTACACTGATATTTCTCCATCTTCTGCCCACTATTATCACGTTCACCTCTTTATTTCTTTTAGATACTCAAATATCCTCTTAATTTTACCTAAAAACTGAATTTCTTTTATCCTCCCTTTTTCTACATTTTCCCTCATAGAAAAAAAATCATTATCAGATGTATTACATACTATATATGCATTTATTTATATTTTTCATCTGTCTTTTCCAAAAGCTCACTAGGATGAAGAAAACATGAACAGAAGTTGTTTCAATATATGCAATTTCTATTAATGTGTGACTCATTTTTAGTAATTAAGATAACAACTACCACTATGTTTTGAGTGCTTATCAAGATATCTATTTCATCTCATTTATTAAATATTTAAATAACATACACTATACAATAAATAATGAGAAGCTGATATCATAATTTTAATTTACTGATGAAGGAAATTAAGGCCAACATCAGTCGAGGCCAACATTTTATATTATAGTATAACTCCACATGGAAATATTTTAGGCTTATTTGTAGTCATAGACATATAGAAATTATCTCATAAATAGAACTTGGTTATGAAGAATTTAAGTTCTATATGACTGGTATGCCTTTATCTACCAAACAAATAGTATTACTTGGATGAATATATATTTAATCTATCCTCCTGTAATACTGCTTACTGAAAACTGGTTAGTTTTTCCTTTAATTATCCCTTTGCAATTTACAAGGACTGTGTTTTTAATCTGTGTCTTTTTATTCCTGCCTTTGAATCTGTATTTTAAGATTAGTTTACCTTTGTCTTTAGTTGTCATTCTCACTTCGTGGTTTTGAATATTTCAGTCTCTTAGACTGGTGCTGAATTAATCCTGACACCTGGAATAGCCATGTCAAAGTATATTCGTGGCTCACCTAACATATCATTTGTTCTCCCCCTTCGAACATGGCCCCTTGACAGCAAGCCTCATCTATAAGTATATTTAGAAAATGGCTGGGATGTCAAATATTTATTCCTTTTAAAAAATTTAATATGTTCTCCTGGGGCCTGATTACAGAATATTTTAATGCTTACAAATTTCTTCAGTGGCACAGTCCTAGTTTGTTTCCTAGGAAACAAATGTACTTATACTGCACTGCACACATCCGTAATCACTAAATTCTATAATCTCTTTGTGAATGGATAACTTCTAAAAATTGTTTGTTTTTATAGGAGTTACCAGCTACAATATCACTGCAGGTAAATTTTCCAAATATATTATCAGTCAAAGATTATTTCAATTTACCCTAAAATATAAATGATAATGGTTATGAAGCAATCTTTATATTAAAGTGTATATTCCTTTATGGCTGACTGACATGCACAGATATGAAGTGAATATGAGATATGTACATACTTGCCTCTGTTATCCTCAATTTCATTCTCTTTTTCACAGAAAACATAGGTTAGATATTTTGCCATTCAAGAGAGAGTTTGGTTTTGGAAGTCGTCTTTCCTAACCAAATATTAACTGAAATCTAATAGGAGCCCTCGGAAAGGACAGTGCATTTTAAAGTGACATTTTAGCATTCAAACCATACATATTCTTCAACGTGAATATAATTTTTATCTAAATGATTTCAGAGGAAAATGGATTCATTTGACTACAGTGCTTCTAAGACCAGTGGGAAGCTCATCATCTTAATATTGAATCTGTAAATCCTTTCCACTAGGGATGATTAACAGCTTTGTCAAGTGTTTATTTTACTTTAAGAAGAATATGTAATTTCCTGGTATAATGCAGACAGATTTCATTTGATTTCTCTCTTCACATGTCACATTCATACCATGGGCTCACATAATCTAGGTTACCTCTACTAGACTTCTGTTGTGCCTATAAGATGGTGATAACCTAACAAGTTTGTATAGTTTAATGAGCATATATCAGTCTGTTCAATGATTCATTTTTACTTGATTAAAAAAAAAAGAAGAAGAAAAAAAGAAAAAGAAAGTCCTCAGCAGTCTTGATAAGAAGCAATAAGGGTGAATTACTTCCAGATGGCAGTTTGGCTATACTACACGTGTGGTCTAAGCTACCCTCGGGATAAAACCTTCTATTAGTGCATTGATGGGCTGGGCATATTGTTTTCTGTATTTAGAGCCTCTTTTAACTCTACTCAGAATAGCTACAGTCATTAAGCACAGGGACGGAGGTAGTAGTGCAAGGTCATTTTCATATTTGGTTTGCACCCCTATTCGCACATCAACTAGCAAGCATAAATAAAATAGGTACGCAGCCTTATTATCAAACTGTGATTTGGATGGCTCTATAGATTATCAAATGATTTACAGTTCCATAATCTATTGGCATTTTCCAATAAAAAGTTCTTGAAAGAACCCTTGTCTCCTATCTTTCCATCCTCATAAGTAACAATGCATTAAGTCACATCTTTTGCTTTAAAAAAAAAAATGAGAATCTTCGTTTGTAACCACAATATATCTATGTTTTGGTCTCTCTTACAACTTTTCAAAAAACCTTGACAATAAAGTTAATTCTAATCATAAGGAATCCTCAGATAATAATATTCAAAGAAAAAAATTGTTTTGTTTTGTTATGAAGAGGAAGCAAATAATCAGAGAAAACAAGCTGACCAAGGAGTTTGTAGATAAAGCAATTTCCAAAGTATGTCTGTCCTTCCTACTTTTATAGCCTATTATTTTTCAGCTAGCTTTTGGAAAATTATGATTCATAATTTTGTGACCCTGAGGTGCAGTGAAAAACAATGAATTGGAGGGAAAAAAAGATTGAATTTAGTCTAAAAATAGACAAATTATTTTAGAAGAATTTGACAATTAACATTCAATATTATCTTCACCCTAATTTGATCATATATTCAATTAACCAGAATATAACCCAGAAGTTAAAAATTCAGTTGATTGAGATTTTACTTTATAGCTTAAATCTTAGACTGAAGGAGATAATAAATATGCTTAAATTAAATTGCTTTTTTATGCATAAGGTCAGAGGAAAATAAGACCCACAACCACAGGCAAGGAGTTTATTCTGTTCATATCCAAATGATCATATTAGTTAAGAAATTTGCAAAGTTTAACTTCCTTATAGAAATCAACATACAGGATTCCCCTTCCAGGCACTGTGGCAAACATTAGTAATCCCAGTGACTCAGTGAAGGGGGCAGGAGAATCAAAAGTTGAAGGCCAGCATGGCAACTTAGAGATACCCTGTCTCAAAATAAAAATAATCAACAACAAGAGCAGCAAAAATTTAAAAATATATATATTAAATAAAATAAATAAAAAAAGAAAAGGAAAATTTAAAAAAGCAGGCTAAGGGTGGAACTCAGTGGTAGAGCTCCTTTGAGTTAAATTCTGTGTTAAATCCCCAGTAACACACACACACACACACACACACACACACACACAGCTTCTCCCAGTATTTAGAAATAAAAAAAATATTTAATAAATCATAATTTTAAAAACACCATTTAATTAGTGAAAAATTATGTGGTATTTTCATTTTTTATTCTTAAATGATATAAACATACATATCTTAATATTTCAGATATTAGAATGTCTATTTCACTTTTTCTGCAAGTGTTCGCAGAGTCGTACATGTTATTTCTTTTTAATACCTTGGTCAGAGTCTAAAATAAAATTGCAAATTAGAAAATCCTTTGAGAATAGAGTTCAGCCAGGGAACTGTTTCAAGGTAAGTTTTATATTAGTTTCACTCATTTTAATGAGCCTTTGTTCGAAGTCAAGCAAGCAAATACTAGACTGAAGAGTTACATGCAAGATATCCTTTAAAGAAACCATCATAAATCAGAACCTCTAACTATCTGCTTATATTATCAGGTTGACACAACAAAAGCATAGCCTGGTAGCTAAATGAGATAGCTTTTATTAAGAAAGAAAATGAGAGTTCAAATTTGAATATCAACTAAAATATGAGGTTTGAAATAGGATAGAGACACTCCCAATTGACAAGGCATTTCTATTTAAATTAAAAATTGACAGTGCTCTTCAATACATAATGTAGAAAATGGGTTGAAGAAAGTTCATTTCTAAAAAAATAGATATAAATTGATGAGAAAACACACACATGTGCGCATGCGTGCACACACACACACACACACACACACAGGACAAAGATGGGGAAATATCACATTAATCAGTAAGAATTAGATAAGTCACTTTAATCCCTAGGAGGGCTTGGAGGTATAAAAAAAAATCTTGGATTCAAGGGACTGATTTTTCTCAGTACTTGCTAACCTTGGGCTGTCTGCTTATAACTACAAATTGTTGTTAGCTTGAAAAGAGCCTTTTAATATTTAAAATTATTGGTCTATGGTATCCATGTAATTTCTTCAGCCATAGGGCTTCATTTCCTTTGATGTGGATCAAGGTTCCAACTGACATTACTACTTCTCCTGCTGTCTTTTAGCCCTGAGAAAGGTTTCTGTCTCTCTAACACTGGTACCAATGATTGGTCTCCAGCTCTGAGAGGGAATTTTATCCATTTGTATAATAGTGAGACTCAGGCAGACATAGTACTCTCCTCGATGACAAATTTCACATTTAAAATTTATCCTTATTTCATCAACTTCAGTTTTTTTCCTCTTTAGAATTCAAGGTATTTCACCAACATGTGTCCCTATAAATAAAATCACTTTAAATTCAGAAGTTAACAAGGAAGTTTAAAATCTCTTATGTAATCATATAGCTCATATGTCTACACATATGACCAAATTGATGACAATATTCCAAAAATTAAAATAATTTACTCTTCATTATTCAGATGTGTCTCCTCCAGAAAGACAAAACAAAGCCCAAGCCCTTAACATTAACTAGAATATGTGTGTGTGTGTATGTATGTATATATATATATATATACATACATACACACACACGTATATATGTACATATACATATATAAACAAAATATAATAATTTGATAGTGTCACAAGTACTCATTTGAAACTGAGTTTTAAGTGTGATAATAAAAATAAATTGAATTTTAATATGCTTGCCCTTTGTCTTTAAAAAATCGAAGTCCCCAAAGATTCTGATAAAATTAAAGTAGTGAAACCATGAACTATTTACATATTTCCATTTCTTGCAATTAATTAAAATTTTTAAAAGGTTTAATTTTCACAATAGATACCTCAAGTAATCTTTTAACATCTTTTCCTTCTTTTTCCTCTGGTTGTTTGCTGGAAGTTGTTGAGTGTAGCAACAACATGTATTTTACAAAGTAGTTCTATGCAAACCCTTTCAACACACTTGACATTCACCATGATTCTTGAAAATGAAATATACTAAATATTTAAAATGAAATATACCATAAAGAAAAATTGAAATTATTTTTAAATATATTTGAGCTAAAATATTAAAAGTAAAAACAGATTGATCAATGGATTCCTTACTTAAGAACCATAAAGAAAAAGCTCTTTTATTCCATATAATCATCAGGTGAACTTTGACAACTCTAGTAATGCTCTGTCCCATGAATGAAGAATTGGTGGTAATTACTTTCATCAAATACAAAGAAGCAAATCCTTCAATCTCATAATCCAAATAAAACCCTGAAGAACGTGAAGTTGCCTTGAAGTCAATCCTTTGGTTGACGAGAAATCAATGGATGGATAAGATTGCTGTGATAACTCTGGTGTGACTTCATTTTGAGTTAGAAAAGGACCGAAACATTTTGCATCAACTAATGGTGTGATTACTCAGGGGGTCAGTAGTTGAAATTTTTAATAATCACTATTTCAAGTGACAAACTAAATAAAGAATTCTGCATATCATGTCAAGTAATAACAATATAACTAACATTAAACTGTCTATGCTACTACTTTTCTAATAAAGGTGAAATAAGAAGGTATAAATAAGATAGATAAAACAATTTTTTATTCATACCTGTTATATTTTCATAAACATATCATTTAAAATATTAATATCTTGCATATGTAACTTAAATATCCCTGCAATCAATTTTTTTTTTAATTTTTATTAAACTATACTCTTTGGTATCAATCTTGTCATTAATCTTAAACTACAAATTGGACAATAGGTTTACATTTTGACTGGCAGTTTTTGAAGAGAATAAATTATAAATATTATTTCCTTATGCTTCATTACGAAAAATATGATCTATATTGTGAGAGTAAATATTTAACAAATGGCTTTAATGGAAAAAGAAGTCCTTGATGTGTACAGGGCCAATTTTCACAGTGTAAATTATCTGTGACCGATTTCTTGTATAATTCTTGAAAATGTAATGATCATCTCTTGAACTAGTGTTTGCCAGATCTATACACCATGAGACATCTATATTTTTTCAATAAAATAAGTACTTCAAATCATCTGTTTAAAATATATTTTATTATAAATATGCTTTTTTTCATTCTCCTACAATATGCACATTAGTATTTTTTATAGCCTTTCCATTTAATTTTGACTCAAACCCTGCACCATGGCTGATGAATATACTATCATAGTGGTGAGCTCAAATTTCATCTGTGATTATCTCATGGAGAATTTCAAATCTATTTTTTCTAGAATATGCCATTATTTTGATTTCCATCTATCTGTGACATGATTTTTTTCCTTACCCTTACTGACCACAATTTGTACTATCCAAATAATGTGTCATTATTATAATCCTGCCCTTAGCCTTCCCTTTTCTTGACTATTATGAGTAATATTAGAATGAATATTTGTATATGACATTTTTGCAAGAAAATAAAGATTCATTTCCCTTGAGTTTAAACCTTCAAGTATAATTGCCACATCATGTGCTTTATACTTAATATTTTAAGGTATTGGAAACACAGTTTTACAAATTGTCCATAAAACAATTTATAAATTGTTTTATGATCTCAAAAAGTAAGGAATAAGTGGGCTGGAGTTGTGGCTCTGTCTGGCCTGTGTGAGACCCTGGGTTCGATCTTCAACACTGCATATGAATAAATAAATAGAATAAAAGCTCCATTGACAACTAAAAATACTGAGGGAAAAAAGTAGGGAATAAGTGCGGAGGTCAAGATGGTGAAGTAGAGAAGGTTACTTTCCAAACTGCTCCATTGGTAGGGCCAGGAAAGCAGACACACTGCTTCTCTTTGAGGTCAACAAAAAACAAACAAAAAAGAAATTCTACTGGAATTTAATACTGTACTCTCAGAATGGCCTAGGGACTCAGAAGGTTGAATAGAATAAAATAAATAATCAGATAAACAAATAAATAAAAGAAAAAATGACCCACTGGCAGCTGCTGATGCAGATCCACTTCAGGCAAGTCTGAGTGGGAGACTAAGAGAGCCTGCATTCGGGTGTCTGGGTGTCACCAAGGTGCATCTTGAAGCAAAGAGGACACTGATCAGGAACATTGATGAGCTGAACTAGTGGATTATGTGCACCTTTTTTTCTCCTGATTCAAATGCTTTTCCTGGTGGCCTATAGAAAGTAGGATCAGCCGCCATCTTTTTTTTCTGGTGTGCTGTAGTAGCTAGTAGGTATAGGTTCAAACCCTCAGGAGCCCAGACCTTTGTAATTCTAGGTGGGTCTGAAAACCTGACCTTGCAGAGGCACCCTGGTGACCCAGAGAATTACTTAAAAAACAGGTGGAAAATGTTGCACCAGAGGAATTTGAAACACTCACACCTGAGAGATACTGAGTATCATTCACTTTTTGAGTCTTACAGTTTTTGAGATTAGGCTAGGGGGTGAATGTGCACATTGGCTGAGATTGGGAGCTACAGGAAATAGAGGGGGATGAAGGACTTATTTCTCCTCCCCTTGAGCAGAACCCAGGGGAGACTACAGTAATAGAGATGCTCAGGGTGGTCCAGAAACAGCTAGGCTTTGGAAGGGTGCTGATTTAAAAGCATTACCGGACATTCTTCCACAGAGCATTAGGAGGTGTAGCTGCCCAAACTCCACCTTTGGGATCTCTGCTTCTGGGAATCCCTTTTATAGGAATCTACAGCAACCCTTCACTGAGGGTGGAGTAGACAACATCCACCAACCCTCCCCACCTCATATTGCTGAGAAGGAAAACTGAGAGAGGACAACTTGACTAGCTCCACAAAAAGAAGAAGGAATTGAAATCCTTCAGCTATTACTCTTGCACACAATACACTGAAACAAAACTGGAAAGAAAGACAATTAGAAACTTACAACCAACATAAAATATTATATACAATTTTTGACCATTGCGACAAAAACAATTACTTAATCTTTCATATCTTCCATCAAGACCCTTTAAAAAAAAGAAAAAAAAAACATTTGTATGCTGAATGGTCCATGGACATTTATACATACACATATTTGTCTAACTCTTATCATTTCTAGGATTTCTGTAAGGTAGTTATTTTCTTTACTCTTTGAGGACTAGGGTTTTTGAATGGTATACCTTGGTTTTGTTGTATATTGCTTTTGTTTGTTTGTTACTATTGTCTTATATGGGTTTTCTCCTATTTCCCTTAATTCTCTTCTTCCTTTCTTTCATGAATAGCCAAATTCTATTGTTGTGTCTTTCACTCATCTTTAACACTTTACTAGTACTCTTTCTCTCATCCTCCCTCTCAATTACTACATCCTACACTTCTGCTTTCTACCTCTTCATCTTTTTGAAATAGGAAACACTTTTGTGACATAATATCTCTACAGTTGGCAATCGCCTATCATACCATTTCTGTTTAAAGTGTCAATTAACACTGTAGATGCCAAAATAAGAACTGGTATTCAGTTTAATGCTGAATATTGATTTCACTGGGTTGTTATTATTTCTATCCCCCTAAAACACAAAGCACTAGAAAACAAACTCTATTAACAAAGAAAAGCCTAGGACCACATGGATTCTCATCTGAGTTCTTCCAGACTTTCAAAGAAGAACTAACACCAATGCTCCTCAAATTATTCCATGATATAGAAAAGCATGCAGCAATTCCAAACTCATTTTATGAAACTAGTTTCACCCTGATTTCAAAAATCAAAGACACACCAAGAAAAGAAAACTTCAAACCAATACCCCTGATGAGCATAGATGCAAACATTCCTAATAAAATACTGTCAAACCACCATACAAAAACACATTAAAAAGATAGGGGCTGGGGATGTGGCTCAAGTGGTAGCATGCTTACCTAGCATGTGTGAGGCACTGGGTTCGATTCTCAGCACCACATAAAAATAAAATAAAGATATTGTGTCCACCTAAAACTAAAAAATAAATATTAAAAAAATAAAGATAGTGTACAATGGGTTTCATTCCAGGAATTCAAAGTTGGTTCAACATACGGAAATCAATAAATAATATTCACCATATTAGTTGACAAAAAGACAAGAATCATGATTATCTTAATAGAAGCAGAAAAAAAATATTCAACAAAATATAGCATCCATTCTATGTTTGAAAAAACTAGATTGAGTAGGAAAATTCTTCAACACTGTTGTAAAAACTATATACCTTAAGCCCAAGGCCAACATAGAAAAAACCTGAAAGCTTTCTTTCTAAAAACTAGAACTAGATAGGGATCTCCTCTTTCACAACTTCTGTTCAACAAATCCTTGATACTCTAATCAGAGCAATTAGGCAAAACAAAGAAATTAAAGGGAAACAAATAGAAAAAGAGCTCATATTGTCTCTATTTACCAATGACATGATTCTGTATTTAGACCCGAAAACTCCACCAGAAAATTTCTAGAGCTCAAAAACAAATTCAGCAAAGTAGCAGGATATAAAATCAAACCCATGAATAAATTGCATTTCTATACATTAATGATAAATAAGCTGAAAGAGAAATTAGGTAAACTATCCCATTCACAATAGACTAAAAAAAAAAAAACCCACTAACAACAACCACAACAAAACAAACAAAAACAAACCTGGTATTCAAACTAAAAAAAAAAAAAAAAAAAAAAAAAAAAAAAGAAGTGCAAGACCTCTACAATAGAAACTATAGAACATTAAAGAAAGAAATTGGAAAAACGCCTTAGAAAATAGAAAGATCTCCTATGTTCTTAGCCATGCTACCAAAAGTGTGATACAGATTTAATGCAAATTCTATTAAAATTCCAATGAGATATTTCATTGAAATAGAAAATCAGTCATGAAAATTTTGAAAATATAAGAGGCGCAAAATAGCCAAAGCAATCCTTAGTGAGAAAAGTGAAGCTAGAGGTATCACAATATCATATTTTAAATTACATTAAGGAGCTATAGTAACAAAAACAGCATGGCATTTGCACAGAAACAGACATGAAAACTAATGGAACAGAATAGAAGACACAGAGAAAAACCCATATTAATACAGTTATCTCATACTAGACAAATGTACCAAAAACTTACTTCAGGGAAAAAAAGACAACCTCTTCAACAAATGATACAGAGAAAACTGGATATCCATTTGTATCAGAATGAAATTGAACCTCTATCTCTCACCCTGCACAAAATTCAACTCAAAGTGGATCAAGGACCTAGACATTACATTTGCTAGAACTAAATATTGGCCCCAAAAAAACTCCATCATGTCAGCTTAGTAACCAACTTCCTCAATGAGATGCCTAAAGTTCAAAAGTAAAATCAAGAATCAATAAATGGGATGGGGTCAAGCTAAAAAGCTTCTTTACAGCAAAGGAACAATCAAGAGCACAAAGAGAGAGCCCCAGAATGGGAGAAAATCTTTGCCCCTTGCACTCAGAGCATTAATCTCCAGTATATATAAAGAGCTCAAAACACTTAATGCCAAAAAAACCCAAGTAATAAAAAACAAAGGTACTGAAAGACACTTCATAGAAGAGATATGAATGGTCAAGAATATATTAGAAAAATGGCCAAAATCTCTAGCAATTAGAGAAATGCAAATTGAAACTACACAGAGATTTAATCTCACTCCAGTCAGAATGTCAATTATTAATAATACAAGTAGCAATCAGTGTTGTGAGGATGTGGAGAAAAGAGTACACTCATAGCTTGCTGGTGGGATTGCAACTTGGTATAACCACTGCAGAATGCAATGTGGAGATTTCTCAGAGAACTTCAAATGAAACCACCATTTGACACAGTTATTCCACTGCCTATCATATAAGCAAAGGATTTAAAATTAGCATAATGCAGTCATACAGTCACATCAATATTTATAGAAGCTCAATTTACAATAACTAAGCTATAGAATCAACTTAGCTTCCCTTCAATAGATCAATAGATAAATAAAATATGATACATATACACAATTGTATATTACTCAGCCACAAAAAAGAATGATGTATCTAGATATTATTATGCTAAGTGAAATAAGCCAGTCCCCCAAACAAAAGGTCAAGTGTTGTTTTTGATATGTGGATGCTAACACAAAACAAGAGGAGGAGAGGGAAGAATAGAAGTTCATTGGATTAGACAAAGAGGAATGAAGGGAAGGGAGTGGGGACAGGACTAGGAAGGATTGTGGAATTAATATGACTTAACTTTCCTATGTACATATATAAATACCATGAACCCTACATCATGTACAACCACAACACTGGGAATCTAATTAGCATAAGATGTGTTCCATGTTTGTATCAATTTGTTAAATTATACTCTACTATCATGTAAAACTAAAAAGTACATATTTTAAAAAAATAATGAAAGAGGACTCCAAATTCTCCACATCATCAATTTTTTCTTGGTGACCATCATTTTAATTTTAGTCACTCTAGTGAGAATAAAGCAACAACAATCTGGGTTTTGTTTTGCATTTGCTTCTTGATCAGCAATTTTTAGCTTATTTGCATCCATATAATCACACTTTTTTTACTGACCATTTATATATCTTTTTTTTTTGGGGGGGGGGGTGAATGACCATAAAAATAACTGCCTGTTTCTAAATCAATTGCTTTACTTTTGTGTTTACTGTACAGAATTTTTTTGGAGGTGGGAGATACCAAGGATTGAATTCAGGGACACTCAACCACTGAACCACATCCCCAGCCCTATCTTATATTTTCTTGAGTTGCTTAGTGCCACGCTTTTACTGAGGCTGGCTTTGAACTCAGGATCCTCTTGCCTTAGCCTCCCAAGCCACTGAGATCACAGGCATGTGCCATCACACCCAGCTTGTACAAGATATTTATACATTGTGGAATTAAATTTTCCATATCAGAAGTCTGATTTCCAAATATATCTCCCTTCTGAGTTACTTTTTATTAATGATTCCTTTCCTTTGTATGACAAAATTTGGGAATTTTGATTAATTATTTTACCTAATTTTTCTGTTTTTGTATATACTTTTGGTATAATTTCTAAAAAACTATTAACTCAAGGTCACAAAACTTTATATGCATTTTTCCCTCCATTATATTCATGTTTTACCTATTATTTTCAAGTTTATGCTGAATTTTGAGTTACTACATTTTTGTATGCGTTATGAAGTATTGTTCTGAGTTTGTTATAGAAACCTTATCCCAGTATCATTTATTTAAAAGATATTATTAAAATTAAAGTGACTGTAAATATGAGGCTTTATTTTTGTACTTCCAAAATCAGTTCCATTGGCATATATGTATATTTTTATACTAGTATCAAATTGTCTTGGATACTGTAGCTTTGTGGAATATATTTAATATGGAAGTCTGGGTCTCCCAGCATTTTTTTTCAAGGCTGTTTATGCTATTCTTTGTTACTTGCATTCGCATATAAATTTTAGATCAGTGTGTTGATTTCTTTTAAATAATATTGGAAATTTGAAAGGAATTGAATTGAATTTATAAATTGTTGAGAGCCACAGCCCAAGGGGCCCCAGCAAACTTCCAGCTGCCAACAAACTTCCAGCTGCCGGCTGATGATTGGCTCACAGCGGCCCCAGCAACATCTAGCTGATTGGCTCCTCTGCGGTGATGCTCATTGGGCTGTTTCCCTGCCCTTTCAGACCACAGAGCTGCTCATTGGGGGACTTTTTTGGCTCCGCCCATGTGACCCAGCCAATCGGCCTCAAGAGCAGGAGGATTGTGGGAGGTAGAGAGAGGCTTGTGGGAGAGAGAGGCTTGTGTTGGAGAGAGAGGCTTGTGGAAAGCCGGTGGTGGCAGTTGGGGCTCTGAGGGTTTTTCCTGAGAGGCTGTTTTGTTTGGCGTGTGTGGTTCTAAAAATAAAGTTAGTTTCTTTTGACAAGTGGCTCCTGATTGTGCCCAGCCAGACTGTGGCAATAAATAAATTAAATATTATTGCTATCCTAACAGTACAAATTATCCATGAGCATAGAATACCATTTCATTTATTTATGTATTATTTGATTTATCTTACCTGTGTTCCTGTTGTCAATAAGTTTCACATTTTTTAAGTTTATTTTTAAGTATTTAGTTCTTTTGGATGCCATTATGAATGGAATTATTTTTAAAGCATTTTTTATTGTTCACTGTTAATATATAAAACACAATTGACCACTTATGTTGATCTTGTATAATAGTAACCTCTTTAACTCATTTACCAATTATTATAGTTCATTTCATGAATTGTAAGATAATCTATTCCCATCCCTTCAAGCCTATTTTTGCCTTTGATTCTAAAATTTGTCTCTTTTAGACAACATACAGTCACATAATATTCTTTTTATCCATTCTGTTTTTGATTGAGGTATTAAATCCTTTTATATTTAAAGTAACACAGATAAAATTTTATTTATATTTGCCACTTTCTCTTTTTAAAATGGTATATACTATTTTCTTCTATTTCTCCATTAATACCTTATATATTTTGAAATAGTTATTGTTAGTATGCCATTTTAATCTCAATAGTGTATTTTTTTTTCTTTTCTTTTTGCAGTTCTCTAGTTAGGAATATAGCCTGTACATGATAGCAAGCACTCTACTACTGAATTCATTGCCAACTTTAATGTCTTTGATTTTAATTTTGTTTTTCTAGTGATTTATTTGGAGCTTTCATATATTACTTAACTTATCATGATCGAGACAGGAGTAATGATAATTAATTTCCAAAGAGTACAAAATATTTACCTCCATAGTTAGTTTTTCCCTCCCCCTTTTTTGTTCTGATTCTCATACAAATCAAATTATTTTTCATAATAAAGCTATCAATAGAACTTTATAAATCTTAATTTATGACAGTGTTTTTTAGGCCAAATAGTGGAAGAAAGAATATAAGCAAACATCCTGTTAGTCTGATTATTATATTTACCTATACGTACAGTTACTTTTCTGTTCATCTTAATTTTTTCATGGAGATCCAACTTATTGGTGAATATCCATTATTTCTGCTGAAGTCCCTCTCTTCAGTGTTTCATGTAGGGAAGATATAATAGACCTAGATTGTCTACGTTTTTAACATATTTAAATGCCTTTATTACTTGAAGGATGCTTTTGCTAGATAAAGAATTCATGGTTAAAAGTCTTTTTTCTTAGTTAGGCACTGGGAAGTTGCAACTGTAATATTAGAAACTAAGGAGGCTGAGGCAGGAAGATGACATGTTCAAGGCCATCCTTTGCAGCTTAGTGAGACATTGTCTCAAAATAAAAATAAAATGAACTGGAGTTATCACTCAGCACTTGGATCCAATCCCCAATACCAAAAGAAAAAAAAAAGACTTTTTCTTTTACCATTTTCAATGTATTATCCCACTACCTTCTATTGTCAATGGTTGTAACAAATCAGCTCTTGCACTTTCAGATTCCTTGTTTGTGGGAAGTTGTGTTTTTGCTATTTTCATGATTCTAGGCTTGGATGTTGACAATCTGACTGTGTTTGTCTATGTGTATATGACTTTTAATTCATCATGCATTTTTTTCTATCTTTGTATCCAATTCAGGATGATATCTCTCAAATATTCGTTTTACACTTTATTTTTCTCCTTTGCTAAGAATCTAATTATGCAGATAATGTTGTCCTTTATATGGTTCCATAAGTTTCTGAGATTTTTGCTAACTATACATAATTCTCACCACAATTCCTGTTTCTAATACTGGAATGTAATAATGATATATCTCAAAGTTTTCTAATTCTTCTTTATCACAGTCTTATTTTCTGCTAAATATAGAAGTTATATTTCATTTTTTTAAAGTTTTATGACTCTCTGATATAGATAGTTATCATTCTCATTCTTTTGCACAAGTCTTTTAACATTTATGATAGTTAAAACACATTTTTAAGTAGCTCCATCATCTGGGTTTCCTCAGAGGAAATAGTTCTTTAGACTTGTTTCATTCATGTTTCTTTTGTCAGAAACTGTACATTCTAAATTATGTAATTTGGCAACTTTTGTAATCCAATTTGTCTTGATCTCTAAGGTTTGCTCTCACCATTCTCATTGTTTCTGATTTTAGTTTTTAAAATTATGCCTTCAACTATTTATAAGAACTCTGTATTCCTTTCAAGGTGTGTTCACTGAAGTTTGCTCAGTATAATTCATGATCACCTAATGATTGGACCAAGACTTTCTTAAATGCCTTGATTCATGGTTAACCAATATTTTCCAAGGGTCTAATTAATATATGTTTTGGAACATGCTTCCACTGCTCTGACAGTATTTCCTCCCTGCCTTAGTATTCACGTCTGCTTTAGCACAGTTTTACCATTAAAGATCAGAATTTGGAACATCCTTTTTATTAGACATGGACAAAGTTATGCATGTGTAGATGATGTTCTACATTTCCAGAAAGATGATAGAAAATTTCAGAGTCCCCTAATGTCATCAAATCCTCCCAATTTTTCTTTTAAGATTTTGGGAAAGTTTGTTTTTTGCCCCAACTGATATTGTTGCCTTAGTTAGCTGAGATGTTAATCAATTAGGACCAACAACCTTGGGGAACAGTTAAGTCAAATAAAGAGAAATTCATTGAGAATTTTTCAGGGATCTGCCTGATAATTCAAACAGTGATAACTCTCTGAGGAAGTTCTAAAAGTCAGATATCCTATTTGATAGCCACCAGGGTTTTGGTGATTGCAGAGATGCTGTATTTCAAGGCTAGCAGAAAGCTGAGAAGGGAGCAATGAAAGTAATGCATGTTAAAACACCAATAGGTTTCATAGTTCTTACTGAGATTTAGCTCCTTGTTTGATAAATATTCCATTCACTGTCTCACATCTTAGTTAATTCATAAAGTTCCCCAAAACCTTGATTTTCACAAGTTTCTCCACTATTTACTTTGTTTTTATGGAGTAGCAGAATATTAAAATCTCTTACATAATAGTTCAAAGAGTGATTCTAATAAACAGATTATATTAAAAAGACAAACAATACAAATTATTCAGGCTAAAGTTAGAATTACCACCATGATTCAAATCCTTCAGGATTTAATGAATTTTTAAAACCACTTTCAGAAAATTCTTGATCATCATCCCCTCAAATATTGTTTCTGCAAATTTTCTCTTTCCTCTCCTTTTGCTACTCTAGTTACACTTAGTTTAAACCATTGGACCCTGTACCACGTCTCTTATGTTCAGTGTGAATTGTTATTATTCACTTTTTCTTACTCATGTCTATGCCTTGATGTGAATATATTTATCTTCTACTAAAGTATCTTCAAGAAAACCCTGATGATCCTTTAATTTTTAAAATCAAATTTTAGGAACATGGCAAATTGCAGGAAAGCTGCATTTCTAGTCGCCCCATAGTCAGGGATTCAGCAGTGTGTGTACAAGATAGGTGAAAGAAGGATTTTACTAAAATTCAGTATTAGACAGTCAGAATTTCCTAGACTTGGGCATATTAAAAAAAAAAAGTACATTGGAGCCAAGCTTGTTGTGGCAGTACCAGTCAATGGTAGCCATAGCAGCACTGGTTCACCAGAGATGGGAGGGTGAACACAGAAAGAAACTCAGCAGACAGATTTGGCATGGAAAAACCTGAAATCAGAAAAACAGCCTGAACTTAGCTGATTCAGAGGCTGCAATGCAAACTGGAGCTTGAAAATTGCTCTGTGTTTCTCAGTTGGTTACAGAGAGTTGAGGAGAAAGCAATCTTGAAGTACCCATGCTTCAGCTGCTGTGGGAGCTAGGAGATCAGAGCAAACTATGCCACACTTTCCTGCCATGTGACCTAGGGTGTACCTAGCAGAATGAGACAGGCACAGGAAAGATTTTACCCAGATGGATTCAAGTCAGAAAAGTCAAGCAGAGTCCTACCCAACTTTACTTGGAATCTGGCAGTTCACACGACCAGCTGAAGCAGGTAAAAAATTTAAACAGGTGGGTGTGAAAATTGTCAGGGACTGAGACTGGGAAGACTGTTACAGGTAGCAGAGTTTGTAGAGGATTGGCTCCCTTTAATTAATAGAATTCATGGGAGACTCTTCAGATTCAGACTCCCAAAGGAGATTCCCCAACTGTCACACCCCAGAGGTATATGGATCTAATCTCTCCGGAACAGTCACTATGAGACCAGATTAATACCAGCTGCTAGAAATCATCTCCTAGAAACCTGCAGCAGCCCTGCCCTGGGAATTCATTGATCTTCTCTTTTCAGGCAAAACTTCACTGATAGTACCTCCCATTCTATCAGACCTTATACTGGTAAGAAGGGAGCTGAGAATTATTTCAACTAACTTCAGCCTTAGGCCACTCCAACTGGCACCTCCATGAGCAAAACAAAAAAGAGAAAAAAGTTAGCAACCCCCATATCTCTCTCTCTCCCTCCTCCCTCCCTCTCTCTCTCTCTCTCTCTCTCTCTCTCTCTCTCTCTCTCTCCCCCCCTCCCTCCCTCCCTCCCATGAAGTAAATGAAAGAAAGGCAGTTGGGTATAAGCACTGACCATCCCATTCTTGATGACTATTTTGATCACTTTAAGGGAGATGATTCCTTCATTTTTCAGTAAGAATTTTTTTCTATATGTGTATGTTTGTGTGCTCACGTGTGTATGGACAATTGCCATGCTTAATCCTTCATGGATAGATATATATATATATATATATATATATATATATATATATATATATATATATATCCTTCTCATTTCCCCCTCATTTTTAACATTTTTATGTTGTTTTTCTTGCCTTATCTTTTAAGAGTTAAGGTTTTTCATTTGTATAATTCTGTTTTGTTCTCATATGTTTATCTTTCTCTTTCCTGCCAAAGACCAAGTTCTCTTATTCTCTGTCTCTCCCTTTATTTCACCTAATTTTTCTCTTTATTTCTCATAATTATCACCTGCTACATCTCTTCTGAATTCTCTCTGTTCACTTTTCTTAAAATTGTAAAACTCTTTTATACCTTCCTATCACATTTTCTTTTCTCTTAATTAACTGTATCTTTACTGTCTTTTAGAATTAATTGATTTATATACCTCCTGCACCACCCTTCATACTGCTATCACTGTGGATGACAGAGTTGACACATGTTGTTTGATATAATGCCAAATCAAGTTTATGGTACCATTGTTTTTGCTGTTGGCAATTTGCTGATATCACCATTTTTGTTGTTTAGTTTTCTGTTTTTTCAGTTCCATAGTAGGTACCAGGTATTTATTTTAATGCTGAATATATTTGCCTCAAGTGTTGCTATTGTTTGTTTCCCTCATTCTATGAGGTGTTGGGAAACTACAGAGACAAGATGCTATGAATTCACAGAGTAGAAACTCTGCTACTGAACTAATCTCAAACAAAAGACTGTGCACCTTGCTCCACACACAAATTAATGTCACTCAATCTTTATCTATGCTTTAATACAAAGATTAAAATGACCAGACCCAAATATAAATGGCTAGGTATGGGCCCTCAGGTCCCAGAAATAGACATCTACTGATATTGCAAAATAGGAAGAATTAACACAAAGTCTTTGTATACCACACCTATGAGGGAGTGTCAATCTAGATCACTCTGGGACACTTTGGCAAAGAAGATTATGCCCTATAAAGGCCGACAAATAAGAGTGAAGGAGAAATCCCTCCCACAGATGCACACAACCCAAACAAGAATACAAGAAATATAAAAAAAAAATAAAGTACCACAACACATCCTCAATTTCATAATTAATCCCAAAGATAATAAATTAATAAAATGTCAAATAAAGAATGTAAAATATGGATTATAAAAATGATCAACAAATTGAAAGAGAAAAATATTATATTAACAAAGTTAGTACAGGACATAAATAAGAAATTCAAGAAGATAGAGATATTGAAAAAGAGCCAAAAAGAATTCTTGGAAATTAAAGACACAATAAATCAAATAAAATGTTCAATTGAAAGTCTTTCTAATAGAGTAGACCAAGCTGAAGACAGACTCTCAGAGGCAGAAGACAAAGCGGCCTGCCTAAAATGTTCAGACAGTATTAAAGAAAAAAGTTGTGATCAGAATATACAAGAACTCTGGAACAACTTAAACACATAACATTTAAGGATCATTAAGATTGAGGAGAATTGTGAAGCACAGATTAATGGGTTGGATAAACTCTCCAGGGAAAGAATAACAGAAAAAAATTTCTAAACTTCAGAATGAGATGGACATCCAGATACAGGAGGCATTAAGAAACCCCAATAGATAAGATAAAGGAAAAAAAAAAAAAACCTCTCAATGACACATTATAATAAAAATGCCCAACATATAGAACAAAGATAGAATTTTTAAAAGCCTTAAGATAAAATAGTCAACTCACCTTTAGACGCAAGCCAATCAAAATCACATCTGTTTTCTCAGCACAGTGTTCAAATAATGTGTTCCAAGTTCTTAAAGGATATATATATATATATATATATATATATATATATATATACACATACACATACACACACAAATTTATATATATATATATATATATATATATATAAAATCAATCAAGATTGCTATATCCAGCAAAGCTATCCTTTAAAAATCAATGAAGAAATAAAAAACTTTCATGATAAGTAGAAACTAAAAGAATTCATGGCTACTAAACTAGCATGCAAAGCTTACTTAAAGAAGAACTCCACACAGAAGAAATGAAAAACCCCAGAGCACACAAATAAACTTGTATCATTTGATAAATAGGTAACTAAATGAGAAGCAATAATAAATTAAATATCAATAGATCAAAATGGCAAGAATGAAAAAGTATCTCCCTATAATAACATTGAATATAAATGATCTCACCTCTCCAATTAATAAACATAGGCTGGCAGAATGGATTCACAAACCAAGACTCAACAACATGTTTGCAAGAGATGCACTTTACAGGCAAAGACAGAAACAGGTTGAAAGTGAAAAAATGGAAATTGATACGTGAACAATGCCAGAAAACTCGAAGGAGTAGCTACTCTTACGTCTGAAAAAGCAAACTTCAAATCAAAATTAATCACAAGAGATAAAGAAGGTCACTTCATACTCATAAATGGAACAATCCAATAAAAAATGTAACAATAATCAGTATGTATTTCCCAAGGTATAACTGAGTACATAAAAGAGAAACTCCCTAAGTTGAAACCAAAGGTAGACACCAGTACAATAATACTAGGTCATTTCAACACACTTGTCTCACCATTAGATAGATTATGCAGACAAAAACTTGCTAAAGACTCTTTAGATCTAAAAAATACTATAAATCAAATAGACCTAACAGACATGTATAAAATATTTCATCCAACAAAAACTAAATTTATTTGCTTCTCAGCAGCTCATGGAATCTTCTCCAAAACAGACCGCATTTTAAGCCCCAAAGCACCTTTTAGCAGAGAGAGAGAGAGAATTTCTTGCATCTTATCAGATCATAATGGAATGAACTAAGAAATGAACAAAGAAACCAACAAAGCAAAACTATAAGAATCAAGAGTATATACTAAACCAAAACAGACCAATAACTTGTAATGAGATAGAAGCAATAATATAAATCTTTCCACCAAGAAAAGTCCAGGACCAGCTGTATTCTCAGCCAGACTTTTAAAGAAGAACTAATGCCAATACTTCTCAAATTAGTCCATTATGTAGAAATGGATACAAAACTTGCAAGTTCATTCTATGAAGCTAGTATCACACACACACCAAAACCAATTAAGGACACATCAAAGAAGAAAACTATAGATCAATATCCTTGATAAACTTAGAGGCAAATTTACTTCATAAGATATTAGTAAATAGTGTTAAACAACATATTATGAACATTGTATATCATGACAAAGTTAGTTTTATTCCAGAGATACAAGGATGCTTTAAACTATGTAAATCAATACATGTAATTCAGCAAATAAATAGAAATTAAGAATAAAAATAATCTGAATAGATGCAGAAAAGGACTTCAACAAAATTCAACACTCATTAATAATTACAAAAAAAACTGAAGAAACTAGGTAGAGAAGAAACCTCCCTCAACACCCAAAAGCCATATACGAAAAACACAGAACCAGCCTCATTATAAATGGGGGAAAACTGAAGCATTTTCTTTAAAATCTGGAACAAGACAAGAATGTCCACTCTCAATTGCTCCTATTTAATATAGTGTTAGAAATTAGGAAAGAGCAATTAAGAAAGAAAGGGAATAAAATGGATAAAAACAGGAAAGGAAGAAGTCAATTGTTACTCTTTACAGATGACTTGATCCTATACCTACTATACCTAGAAGATTTAATAAATAAATAAATAATCCCACCAAAAGGCTACTAGAGATAAAGACAAATTTGGTAAAGTAGCAGATTATAAAATCAGCATATAAAAATCAGTAGTTTTCTTATAAGCCAACAATGAGTCTGCTGAGAAAGAAATCAGAAAAATAATTCTATTCACAATAACCCCCATCAAAATAAAATAAACGCAATGTCAGAATGAATCTAACCAAGGAGGTGAAAAACTTCTACAATGAAAACCATAAAATACTAAAGAAATAAATTGAGGATCTCAAAGATGGAAAGACCTCCTGTTTTAGTCAGCTTTTTCACTGCTGTGACTTTAAGACCTGACCAGCACAACTGTAGAGGAGGAAAAGTTTAAGGGCTCACGGTTTCAGAGGTCTCAGTCCATGGACAGCAAGCTCCATTCCTCCGGGCTGGAAGTGAAGCTAAACATCACAGTGGAAGAGTGTGGCAGAGGATAGCAGCTCACATGATGATCAGTAAGCAGAGAAAGTGAGAGGTCTCCACTTGCCAGATCCAAATATATAACCCAAAGCCACACTCCCAATTAACAACTTCCTCCAGGCATACCCCACTGGCATTCAGTTAACACCCAATTAATCCCACCAGGGATTAATTGATTAGGGTGATACTATAATCCAATCACGTCCATCTGAACCTTCTCTCATTGTCTCATATGTGAGCTTTTGGGGGACACCTCACATCCAAACTATAACAACTCCCCATGTTTATGAATAGGCAGAAATTATATCCTTAAAATGATCATTCTCAATTCACAATAGCTAAACTACAGAACCAAACTAGGTGCATTTCAACAGATGAATAGATAAAAAAAATGTGAGATACACACTCACACACACACACACACACACACACACACACACAGAGGAATATTACTCAGCCTTAAAGACAAATGAAATTGTGGCATTTGCGGGCAAATAGATAGAGCTGGAGAATATCAGGCTAAGAGAAATAAGCCAACCCCAAAACACCAAAGGTAAATGTGTTCTCTGATAAGTGGATGCTAATACACAATGAGGGGAGCTAGAAAAGAATAGAGTTACTTTAGATTAGGTAGAGGGGAGAGAAGGGATGGGACGGGGTATGGGAGTAGAAAAGATAGTCGAATGAATCGCACATTATTACTCTATGTACATATATATGACCAGTGGGATTCTACTTCATGTATAACCAGAAGAATGAGAAATTATGCTCCTTTATATATATATATATATATATATATATATATATATGTCAAAGTGCATTCTACTGTCATGTATAAATAATTAAAACAAATTTCAAAAAAAAATAATGCACATAGTATATCTATTTAGATTAAAGGAATCCAGATGCTCTGGAATTAAATTAGAAATGATAAAATCAATTAAGAACCTTTAAAATCTTTTTATTCTTGTAGACTCTTCCAAAATTTCTGACCAAGTCTCTGCCTAAAACTTCTAATCAAAATTTCTCTTCTTTCCTCGTTGGAATTGAATTTCACTTCTAAAGGATTCCTACTTGAAAGAAAATGACCATCCTACCAAAAGGTGTATACAGATTCAATGCAATCCTATAAAAATACCAATCATATTCTTCACAGAAATAGAAAAAGAAAAAACAGGCTTAAAATTCATTTGAAAGATTAAAAGACCCAGAAGAGCCAAAGCAATTTTAAGCCAAAAAAATCAATGTTGGAGACATAACAATACTTGATTCTGTATTATGCTACAGAGCTATATTAACAAAAATTCATGGCATTGGCATAAAAACAGTCATATAGATCAATGTTACAGAATAAAAGACACAGAGACAAACCCACACATCTACAGTTATCTGGTCTTTTCTTTGACAAGGTGCCAAAAGCAAACATGGGAGAAAAGATAACCAGTTTCCCCAGCACCATTAATTTAAAAGGCTATCTATATGTTGATAAATGAAATTAGACTCTTATCTTTCACTCTGCACGAAAATCAACTCAAAAAGATTCAAAGACCTAGGAGTTAGACTAGAAACTATCCAAGTCCTCAAAGAAATCCAAGGATCAACATGTCATCATGTAAGCACAAACAATGACTTTTTCATTAGGACCCTTAAAGCTCTGGAAATAATGCCAAGAGTTAATAAATGGGATGACATCAAATTAAAAATCTTCTGCACAGAAAATTTTAAAAATTAGGAATGTGATGAGAGAACATACAGAATGGGAGAAAATCTTTGCTAGCTACTCTTCTGACAGAGGATTCATATGAAGAATACAGAAAGAATTTAAAAAGAAACCTTTACCAAAAAAATCCAATTAATAAATGGGCAAATTAATTCAACAGATACTTCTCAAAAGAATACAAATGGCCAAGAAATATATGAAAAATAATGTTCAAGGTCATTAGCAATTAGGAAAATGCAAATTAAAATTACATTGAGATTTTATCTCACATAAATTCTGGAATGTTGTGGAGAAAAAGAAATATTTTTACACTGTTGGTGGGACTCTAAAGCAGCACAACCATTAGGAAAGTCAGTATGGAGGTTCCTAAAAGACTAGCATAGCACCATATGATCCAACTTTACCACTCCTTGATATTTAACCTAAAGAATTAAAGTCATCATACTACAGTGACACATGCATACCCATGTATAGAGAAATACAATTCACAATAGGCAAAGTATGGAACCTACATTCTTTGAATTCATCAAAGAATGAATGGATAAATAAAATGTGGAATATATAGATAGTAGAGTTTTCCTTAATCATAAAAAGTAAAATTGTATAATTTCTAGGAAATTAGATGGTACTAGAGACCATTATGTTAAGCAAAATACGCCAAACCCAGAAGACCAAGGGGTATATATTTTCTTTCATATGTGGAAACTAGAGAGGAAAAAGGAAAAGAAGGGTGGGTGGACAGGGATCTCATAAAAATCAAAGGAAGATTATTAGAGGAAAGGGAAGAGGGAGCTGGAGGTAGGGAGGGAGGGCAAAATTTGGGGAGAGTAATATTGGCCCAATTCTATTATAATATTGTGTACATGTACAAATATGTAACAACAAATCCCACCATTACATACAACTCTAATGAACCAATAATAATGTAGAAAAAGGAATATATATATTTTCATAGGAATATTCTATTTTTGATCCTCTTCCTATGATATTTAATGTTACCTTATTTTCAATCCTGTGTTCTAAATTCAATATTTAGATTATTTAATTCTTCATCTTTTTATTCTCACATTTACTTACCATTTAACATTTTATAATATTTGTGTTTATGAAGGACATTGTATGTAAAAAAGTTTAGGTGCTCTAACTCAGTGATTCCACAGCTTTTGTTGCATACCAGTCTGTATTTCTGTGTCAATGCAGCACTCACTGAAAATCCCATGAGCATATGGGCTCTGAATTTGGCTCTGTTCTACATTTCACCATGTCATATCATCACATGTGGTTGGTCATCAGAGGCTCCACTGTTATCTTTCTCATGGTAGTCTTGAGTCAGGACTTAGGAACAAATGTTTTCAGAGTAAAAAAGTATCAGAGATCTCAGCTTATCTAAATGGGATCTTTCCTTTCTGGAAATTTCCTGTAGTTTTTTTTGTATACATATGTCTATCATGCTTTAAATAAAATTTGTGTGTGTGTGTTTGTTGAGACAAGTTTGTTCATTTCTTTATATCCCATGTCTATAAGCATGAAGTCTCAAAAGAAAAAAAAACACATTTGAAAGACTGTGTCAAATGTCACTGACCCTCCTGAAATTATTTTTAAAATGCTAGTCC
Source organism: Marmota flaviventris (assembly GCF_047511675.1). Classification (NCBI taxonomy): domain Eukaryota; kingdom Metazoa; phylum Chordata; class Mammalia; order Rodentia; family Sciuridae; genus Marmota; species Marmota flaviventris. Next base: position 84,243,021 of record NC_092508.1, read on the forward strand.
ATGGATTTTCTAAGAAGATGGTCCACATGTAAAATGATTGGATTAAAAATTTTGTTCATGATGATAGGGGTTTAGTTTTGTTTTGCTGCATATGGATTTTCAGTTTTCTCAGCACCATTTGCTGAACAGGTTATCTTTTCTCCAATGTATGTTTTTGGCACCTTTGTCCAGTATGAGATAACTATATTTGTGTGGGTTTGTCTCTGTGTCTTCAATTCTGTACCATTGGTTTACAGGTTTATTTTGGTGCCAATACCATGCCATTTTTGTTATTATAGCTCTGTAGTATAGTTTAAGATCTGGTATTATAATGCCTCCTGCTTCACTCTTCTTGCTATTCTTGGTCTCTTATTTTTCCAAATGAATTTTAAGATTGCCTTTTCTATTTCCAATCCATGTGCACCAAAATGAAAATAAACTCCTATCTCTCAACGTACACAATACTCAACTAAAAGTGGATCAAGGGCCTAGGAATTAGACCAGAGACCCTGCTGCCTAATAGGTGCAGGAAAACCTAGGCCCAAATCTTCATTGAATCAGGTTAGGCCCAGAATTCCTTAACAAGACTCTTAAAGCACAAGAAATAAAATCAATAATCAATAAATGGGTTGGACTCATATTAAAAAGCTTCTTCTCAGCAAAAGAAACAATCAATGAGGTGAAGAGGGAGCCTACATTTTGGGAATAAACTTTTGCCACATGCACATCAGATAGAGCACTAACCTCCAGGATATATAAAGAACTCAAAAAACTTAACACACACACACAAAAAAAAAAAAAAAAAAAAAAAAAAAAAAAAACAATAAATGGGCAATTAGAAAAATGCAAATTAAAACTACTCTAAGATTTCATCTCATGCCTGTCAGAATGGCAATTATAAAGAATACACACAATAATAAGTGTTGTCAAGTCTGAGAATAAAGGAACATTCATACATTGCTGGTGGGACTGCAAATTGGTGCAACCAATCTGGAAAGCAATATGGAGATTCCTTAGAAAACTTGGAATGGGGCCACCATTTGACTCAGCTATCCCACTTCTCAGTCTACACCTAAAGAACTTAAAATCAGCATACTAATGAAATTCAGCCACATCAATGTTTATAGCCGCTCAATTCATAATAGCTAAACTGTGGAAGCAACCTAGATGCCCTTCAATAGGTGAATGGATAAAGAAACTGTGGAATGTATACACAATGGAATATTACTAAGAATTTAAAGAGAATAAAATTATGGGTATTTGTGGGTAAATGGATGGAGTTGGAGAATATCATGCTAAGTGAAGTAAGCCAATCCCCAAAACCAAAGGCTGAATGTTCTCTCTGATGAGTAGTTGCTGATCCATAATGGGGGTGAGGGGGGCATGGGAAAAATGAAGGAACTTAGACTTGGCAAAGGGTAGGGAGAGGTGGGGAGGGAGGATGAGGGCAACAAAGATGGTAGAATGAGATAGACATCATTACGCTAAGTACATGTATAATTGCACATATGGTGCAATGCTACATCATGTACAACCCGAGAAAAGAAAATTGTGCTGTAATTGTGTACAATGAATTAAAATGCATTCTGCTGTCATATATACCTAATTCAAATTGATTAATTAATTAATTAATTAATTAATAAAAAATAAAATGTGCCAAGAGAACTTTACAGAAGATGCTACCCTGAAACATGTTTCTTGAGCATGTTTGTCAGTTGGAAACACATGACAACTTCTAATAAGAATACTTTTACTCTATTAAAAAAATAACATTAAAAAAAATGTTTTTAGAAATTCTGTACAACCCACAATAGAATTTAGAAAACTATGATTGCATATTTTCTGAAGAAATGAAAAAATAGAAGAGAATAATATTTAAAAATTCCAAGTAGCAAAAAAGAAAATAAGAAAAAAGTAGAAAAATAGGAAATAGATGGAATAGTTTTTACACATATAGTCAAGTTTTCTCTTTAGAGCATTAGTTCAAAAGGTCAATCTTTCTTATTTAAAACAAAGATGTTGAATTGAATACAAAAATCATGTTTAATAACATGCTCAAATTAATAAAATATTTAAAACAGTGTATTTTAATGAAAAAAAATGTTTATAAATAAAAGAGCAAGCAAAATGTTAAAAAAAATCAAGAAAAATTAAAACAGAATTCAAATTATCATAAAGGTAATTTGCAATGGTAGGAACAAGTCAAACATGTTACAGTGATAAAACTACCATTCAACACAAAGACCAAAGAGATATTAATATTATATTCTTAAATGGCACTAAAAAATCACATAATTGATTTTTTAAAGGTATGTGTGCTTGGCAAATGTTGAAATATGTAATGCAATGGAAACCTACCACAACCAATATTGTATTTTAATACATATTTCATTGTAAAGATAATTTATAGCAACCAAGGATGGGTGAACTGGCACAGAAATATGTAGACCACTGATGTAACATAAACAATGCAAATACTTTAGAATGTGATGATTGTGGAATTTTGATTCATTGGAAAAATAATGGATTTTTCAATATGTACTGTAGAAGACATTGGCCATTCATTTTGTCAATTTGGGAAATGCAATACCACTAGGTCATTCAATAAGTCTACCTAGTTCCAGGAGACTAAAAATTTAAATATACTAGTAACCTTAAAAAAATTTAAATAAAGGTGAATATTCAAATAATTTTGAAATATGGGATTCCATCCCCTGTGGAGTAGGAAAGGTGAAAGAAATACCAGCATAAAAAACAAATTTTCAAAAATTTTAAAGCATTAAATTACATATATATATATATATATATATATATATATATATATATATATAATTTACACATACTTAAAAAGCAGTAGCATGTATGTATTTATACATTTATCACATAATTACGTAAGTGTTGAATAACTGATAGAATGAATATCTGCAACATGTATCTAAAGAATTATTACAATTTTAGAATGACGTTTACAGTACAGCAGAAAAGGGAATAAGACAATGAATAAGTGGCCTTTGTGCAGAAGCAGTGTGCCACAGCAATGGAATGAGCACACTGGAATCAGGAATCAAAACTCCTTCCTTGGCCACCTCTTTCCACTGCCCTCTACTAACTAAGCTGACACCTTCCTCACTGTCAAAAGAAACCTATTTAATGGGCGCAGAGCTACCTTCCCAGATAAAGCAAAATTGTTGATTTTTCATTTGGAGGCAATATTCAGCACATCTTTGCTTTGTAATGCCTGGAATTACATTTGAAGCTACAGAATGCATATTATAATAATACAAATGCAGAGGCATTAAAGATAGAATCATCCTAAACTTTCTTGAACTCCACCTGTTGTGAATCTGATACAATCTTTGGTATCTAATTCACTCCCACAACTCACTAAGGACATTTTCATTTCCACTATTCATTCTTATATTACATTATCACTATGCCCATTGTTTATAATGTGGTGCTTACATTATACTCTGTGAAGAGGGTGATCTTTGGAATCATGTGATATGCAATTCTGTAGACATTTTTAGTGGCTCTGGCCTCCATGAAGGGATACACCTTCCTCAAGCATTAACTTTCTTGTAGATAATTTTAGTGGATTCAACCAGATGATCTCAAAAGTTTTAAGATTCTATGACATTTCTTATTTATAGAAAACTCTTTTAATGTTGTTTATAGTAATATAGTTTTTATAGTAACAAAGTTGGGTGAAACAGTTTAAAATAGCTTCCATAAAAGATCTATGTCAAACAAAATACTACTACATATTTCAAACAATAGAGTGATTTAGTCACATCAATGCAGAGAAAAGTAGAATGCGTTTAAATATATCTGGATACTCTAAACTGCTTATTATTGGCCACACCCAGGCTTGTGAATTTCATCCAGTGCTACTGTGAACTCAGTGAATATTTAGCCATCCAGATGTTACTGTGTTAGTTAGAGAAGACCATGCCCACACTTGCATGTCACATGTTGAGGTGACCCCTATCTGTGCTTCATGCCTGTGAAAATACATTGATTAATAACTTACTCAAAATTATTTCATACCAAGTTTGGTTCATACTGAATAATTTCAGAGGTCATTTGTTACACCATGGTAAAAGAAATAAAAAAGGTTGGCTCATTGTGATATTTATAAGTGCCCCGCAGGTCAAGAAATGATTTTTCTAGATGTGTTAGAATCTTTCCTCTTATCACTGAAAAGTTGAAAATATATTTAAACATCTGTGTGGGGGGGTTTATATACGTTTGTATTCAAGAAATTATGTAATTTCTTATATATCCTGAAAATTTTTAATTATTCGTGTCTTAAACAGGAAGAGAGAAAATATGCTATTTTTCCCATCCTTTCATTTGCATATATAACCTACATCAGGAATTCATGCATATCTAGGTGCTCAACAAATACAAAAGGTTTAATTTCAAAAATTAAAATAATATCCTCATCATTGCATTCTGGTAACTATCCTTCTAGGAATTGTTAGTCAAATTAGAAATTGAACATGAAATAACAAAACAACATCAAAATTTCTCCCATAAAATAGATTTTCTGGTCTCCAAAATAGTCTTTTGTCAAACTGTGAAATATGTTTTTAAAATATTGGAATAATGATCATTCCAATTAAAATAGTATTATTAGCCAAATCTATTTCTTGATTTATTTAATTATCTGTATAGTTAAAATGTGGTTTCAGTTATTTTCTTCTTTACCTATGAGAAAAAATATCAAGATTTGGCTGACTTTTCAAAATAGAGGTAACAGTTTTAATACTACATAAGTATTCATTTGATATCTGCAGGGTTTATCAACTGAAATTTTATAATGACTAAGCATAGCATAAATACATACATAATCCACAGATAAATACATATATGTGTAATTGATTTAAGTCGAGGTCCTTTGCCTGTATATGGCCAAATGTGTCACTTTGCTATGGTGGATATGCTGTTCCACATAGAACTCCATGTTGCTGCAAGTGATCTGGAGGTGACAGAAACAAATTGGTGGAGACAGAAATAGGAGAATCCCACCCTGTCAGAAGATGAATGAACTGAACTTGCCTTGTATGAACCATGGCTGACACAAGCAAGGTGCAATCAAAGAGTGAGCAACTTTTGACAACCCATACTTCACAGGCCTGACCACTGTGGATGGCCGTGATTATCTCCAGACAAAATGACTGTGAGTAAAAGGCTTACATACACTTAAATTAAACACAGCAGGGTTGTAGTAATCTCTGTTTGCATTTTACTTTCTGTTAAGAAGGAAATTGCTTGGACTTGGAACATTTCATTTAATGGCATTTTTAGTTACCTTTTGTACTTCTAATGCCATAGTCTAAATTCACTCCAAATTACCCAGTAAGACATAGGAAACTTTTGTCCTTTTTTTGTTTATTTTATTTTTTTTTTAAATTGCAGTAGCTTCCTTACCAATTTTACTAAATTAAATGTGTTTTAAAGCATCTCAGTTCTTGAAACTTAATTATCCCAATCTCTGGGTGAAGTACAGCAAACAATACAAACCCCATTTATGTAATTTATTTCGCAAAAGAAAATAATGGAATGCAGTTGTGCTAATGATATACATGTTTCTGTATTTTTCTCCCTTTTCGACAACAACTTAGCAAAACCATGTCATTTTGAAACAAAAGCTTTAAGGGCATTTTGAGGTTTGGGTTTGTCCATAATCTGCTTTAAGGAGAAAGAGGTAAAGTGAATAATTTTATATGCCTTTTGTGCATCATGAAAGATTTTGTTTTGTTTTTTTCTTTTTATCCTTCCATCAAGGAGTATTATTGATAGTTACCAATAATAGACTGTGAATAAAGATCATGGCTTGTAATTGTAATGTGTAAATAAGAAGAAAAAATATGTAGGTACTTCAGTAGCTGAAGTACCATTCATTATATCCCAGCAGAGCAAATCTAATTGTTAGGCCACATAGGGTCTGGAAAACTTTAGTTTAAACTCAAATATAATAAGATTATGTATCACTCCCTTTCTCATTTAAAATAGGAGAGATTTGAATGCTTGAGTCCATGGTCATGATTTATTTCATATTAATATTCCTTTATGTAATCAGTTAATAATTCTAATTTGCAGAATTCTATCTACTGCAACATTTAAATTAATGTTAATTAATTGGCTTGTATTGTCCTCTTGGGAGGTGGGTCATTAGACACTGGCCACAAGATTGTATTACTAGATTTGAAAGTGTGTAGTTGAGGGATGTAGGCATACAGAAAGGTAGGGTATTGAATTCTGTTTAGCTCAAACCAAAGAGAAAAGATAAAAACCACCTCCTTCATGAAACAAACCTACAAGTAAGCAAAAGCAAAACCAAAAGCATCTCAAGTAAGCTAGCTATGTATAGGTAAATATGTAGACACATATACTGTACATAAGAGTAAATATATACACACGTGTAGATAGTGGGTGGGTGGGTAGGTTATAGCATGAGAGAATTTTGATTCTTCCAAAAACAGAGGTTTAATTGGCTTGTAAACTAAATTTAAGATGCAGCAGGGACAAGACAAGTGCCATCTCCCAGAAGAAAATGAAGGTGGAGAAAGGATCTGTTGAGCTTTTGATTTCCTGATCTCCATGGGTCACATCATGGGCCCAAGTCTCAGGCCTTCTCATGATTCACCAATGGGAGCATGAGCCCTATCCTCCATGTTACTACGTGCCAGCCTGGCCCCAACCTAGTGACCCACTTTAAAGTGTAGCTGCCAGGCTCCCACTCTGAGGGATCTGTGGTCAGGACCTTATTCCCCGGGCCTATGTAGAATATCAACCTACAACTGTTAGAAATTCCAAATTTTTTACTGCCCCCTAACTATAATTGATTCACATTTGATCAATGAAAGTTAATAGTAGAATTGTTTGAATATTGTTTTGAACACATTCTTTCTTTTCAGACCTACCCACAATTTTTTAATCCTAAATAATCAAGAGTTAATTCTGTATATTAACATTTCATTGATGTTTTCATTTTTATTGGGGGAATGTAGATCTTCCACATATAACACTTGTGAAACAGGTTTTTAATTTTTGATTACTAATTTCACAGGAATAAAACACTTGTTGGTAAGGGAAGGCATAGATATATGTAACCTTAGCCTCCTGCATCGTTGGCTACTATCTGCAATATCATCATAATAATATGTCTATTCTTAAAATATTGCCTCCTTCCATCACTATAAGTATGTGGATTTTCAGAGAATGTGTGTGTGTGTGTAAATATATTTGTATATTCACTGATTTTCCTGAGGTTTTTGAAGAATAAAATCAGGTGTCCAGACCTGAGATCACTCCTATGCATCTTTCTGAGCAGTAGACTCATTGTCATCAAGATGATTTACACCTTATTGGTGTCTTGACACACTCACACACTGTTGTCATTTTCTTGGCTTTCTCTCAAAATATCTTTCTGACTTTCAAAACTGAAATTGAACCCTACAATTTAAAAAAAAATAAATTTTAAATTAGCTAAACAAATTAAGAATTATTCCAATGTAAAAGTTGAAATAAGACCATGCTTACGTCCCAAATGAATTAATAATATACCTAAGTATAAGTATAAATATATGAATTCCACATGCATATTCATCATATATGTATGTATAACATAATTAAAGATTATACTGAGTATAATAAATTAGAATTAGTTATCCCTTTACCTAACAAATGTTTATTTATGCAGAACTCAGAAGATCTGAATTTCAACGTATTCTCTCAGGTTTACAGACATTTAAGCACATTATTAGGAACTGTGATTATTCGGCACACCAACACTCAGGTATCACCCAACTTCATTACTACCTGATTAATTAACCTGTTTAAAGTGTGAAAGTTGGCACCTTGTCATTAGAATCCATGAGAATAACTAATGAGAAACTATGAAATAATTTGTTCCTCAATTAAAAAACCTGAACGAAGAGGTTTTATCTCATTATTCTTGTTTCCTGTTATCACCTATACAAAGCCAAGAAGATTTTGCAAAACTTACTGTCTAAAGACAACAGGCTATGTAACATCTCAGGGAACATTTCACAGATCTTTAATAAAATGTGGTGTTATTCAACAGCAAAAGGTAAGCCAAGAAGATTCCCAGGATAATATATTCATTATATAGCATCAATAGGAAAACTAGGTAATTCCATCTTATACCTTGGTTCAGGTTTAAATGAAGTTTCTGTATAGGAAAAGAGAAAATGGAAGTAATCTAGTTCACTCTAGGCCTTCATAAAGAGACTTAGGAAAAAAAAAATCACAAGAGGTAATTAGTATCAGAGTACTATTAAATTACATTTCCATATATTAAAAAACACAGCCCAAAGGCCAGATTTGTCTGAATGTGAATGATTTTATTCAGTGGCCACATCATAGCATCTCTCAAAGAAGAAAAATGGTAGTGAGGTTATTAACTTCAATTGTCTTCCCCTTTGCACATTTGTGAGGTCATACATACCATGTAACAATCCTGAAGTATCACAAGTTCCTTCCTACCCTAGAATTTTTTGTAAAATTTATATATTCAACCTCATGCCTATAAGTTATTCATGGAGTTCACAATTGCCAGTGAAGTAAATGTCTATTGTTTAACATAAAAAAGGAAAAATTTTCCTTGGCAGTAAAGTGAACAATCTTTCTTGCACTGATTATTTTGCATACATCTCTCCAGTTAGCAAGAGTTTCGTGCTCTGAACCATGGCAGGATATAGACTATAGAATTCATCCAATGTAAAGCTGGGCATAAATGAACACAGATGTTAATTAATTGGACATCCCTATTTAAATTCCTTGAAATATATTCTGGATCATGTCTCCTGCTTCCTTATATAAATCCTTAAACTGGGGCCACCCGCATTTAGTGAAGGAAATAGTCAAACATTTAAAAACCACATGCATATTTTTTTTCCAAATCAAGATTTTGTGAAGATAACTATGAAGTTTAAAATAAGAAAATCCAATTAATCCAATTTAGGAAACAAGCTCTATACCTGTTTTATACTTTAAGCTTTATATTTTTTAAGCTGCAAAATTGTCCAGAGAAAAATAAAGAATAAATTGTCAGTGACACAGTTTAAATATATTTACTTCACTTTATAAAAATACTTCCAGTGACAATGAAACATTAAGAGTCAAGTCCAGCCTGTTTGATAATAATAGTTACATTTTCTGAACATGGGTACTATGCCTAACTATATATTAGGCATTTCCACATGCAAACATCATTTTTGTTGAACCACTTTCAATTATTTATATAATTATGCCCATTTAGAGATAAAGGACTTAGATTCAACAGTGTTCAGTATCTTGTATGCCTTTATATTCTGATTCCAAATTCTACAATCTCTCTCTATCCTATATTGCCATTAGTCAACAAGTAATAAAACATGAAAGTATTCTTACATAATATAATCTAATAATTAATGGCTGTATTTATTAAACAGCATGGGATTATTTTTGAAGACTTTTTAAAATAAAAATTTAGGGGTAAAACAGTTTGATAGTCAATTATGAAACAAAAGCAGTAAAGTTAAATTTAAAACCAAATCTCAGAAGTTCTTCAGAAATTGTATCAATAATAATTTAATTTCACTAATAGATAATATAGCAAATGTTAAAATGAGTCATTAAAATCTGGCCAAATAGAGAAGCTAGAGAACAATTTGTCAACATAGAGATATCTGCATAAACTACATAATTGTGTTTTTTCCACATTTTGATTAGTTTATTATAATTGCACATAAAGATGAAATTTGTTTTTACAAATCCATATATGCACACAATGTAAAAATATAATTTGAACAATTTGGTCTTCAGCATTTGCCCCGCTCCCCCCACCTCCAAGCCCCCTGGCCTCTTTCCTTCTACTGATCTTCCTTTGATTTTCCTGTATTCTTCTATGTAAGAAACAAAAAAGAAAAAGAAGAGCGAGAGAGAGAAGAGAAAATGAAGTAAAGGAGGTTTCTATTAGAGCAGCCTCTTTATCTTATTTGTATAATATTATGTACTTAAATATATTAGTCTAAAGTGGAGGTGAGGAAATTAACTAAAAATTTTGAAGGACCAATATTATTTCAAAGTAAACAACATTTCCATTTAAAATAATTAGAAGATTGTTTGTTCTTTCTTTTTGGGTCAAAATCTAAACTTTTAAAAAAATAAAGTAATTTTTAAGAGAAAATATATCAAGAACAAAAGGCTAATTAAAAATGAAAAAATGGTTTAAAATTCTATGATGATCTAAGTCTAATTATGTGTCATGGGACAAGAATGAATAACAAATATAAATAAATCTGAATAGACACTAAAATAAATCAAATAGAAAATCTTTTTAAAGACATAACAGCAATTCAATAAGCAACAACGTAATAAGGTCTCCTCAATGCCTATATTTTTGATGCTAATATTTCTATTTTCTACGTACTGATTTGGCAACTTAAGTACAACCTCTCACGGTTACATAAGCATGCTATTGCATTCAGCAATTTATTTAGCACATAATAGTACATGTTATATGTGACAACATTGAGAAGACTGTCTCCATAAAGTAATATTAAACATTAAAATGAAAACAATTTTATAGTTGTCATCAGCAATTTTATTTATAAGTTGGTGTTCTAGTAGCTTTGTTCTACCTACCACTAATTCTACAAGGTAATAGTTATTTCATTGCATTTTCAGCCTGTTATTAGAAAGTCTTTTGAGTACCTGGAAATTAGAGTATGGTTGGGAAGCGCTGAACTGATGGCATTCCTGGTGATGTTTTATTTATTTATTTTTATGTCAGTAGTGGGAAGCATTACTATTGTTTCATCTTATCTCTGCTCCAGAACGAAAGGGAGTGTATTATTGGACTTCCTTCCTTTGTTGTCCCCTAATAGCAGGGGTCAGGTCCTACTTTATTCAGCATACACTGGAAAGAAACACACAGAGTAAGTTAAGCTAAAAATAGTCGTGTCCTCCTCATTTCACTGCCTCTAATTCAACCAGGCTTCTCCCACCTCCCTTCACTCAGGTGCTGATTGAGGTCCAAGCACCCTGCAGGAAGCCTCACCCCCCTCCCAAAGATCCTGACTTATTCACTCACCTTCACAAAATAGTTAGGATTTCAACCTAGCGCCCATCAAAATGTGGACAATGAAGTGAAAAGGGAAACTTCCCACCACCTGTAACTGTCTCTACTACTAAGTAATTTAGGGAGCCATGGAGTGAGTTCAGTTTAGGGAAACAGCAACCCCACGCACCCTTTAAGATATTATTCAAGAAACACACTGAATACCACCAGGGATATAACTTGGGAAAATACATCATGATTCTAAAACAATGTTTAACTCTTTATTATGGAGAATTTTGAGCACATGCAAAAATAGACTAGCATAATGAACCTCTTTGTGCCTATTAGTTACAATGATCATTATGTCTTGGCCAATCCTGCTCCACCTACATAATCTGTTCATTTTTATTTATCCTGTTATTATTTTGAAGCTAATTCTGAATGGCATATTACTTCATCTGTATGTGTTTTAAGTAGCCCTAAAATAAAAGGGCCATTTAAAAAAAAGAGCATAACCAGTAAATTATAATTACACCTAAATAATAGCATAATTTTTAATTGCATAACATAAAACAATTAATGTTCAAATTATGTTGTTAATTTTTGGTTTAATTTTATTCAGCATGAAGTCACTTCAACCACAAATCTCTAATATGTACAGATTTTTCAGCATGGTTGTGAAGACTCTGCAACTAGGTCAATAAGTGGCCTGTAAAGATTTACTTTCATGTCCTTTTACCTTTCTAAAGCATATTCATACTACAGTGTCTCAATGCAAGATTCACTTCTCATATATCCCAAGTCCTGCCTTGACCATTTCTCTGACTTCCTTTGGCATTTCTTCTCTCTCCTACACCTGTGGCACTTGGCTACATTATTATGTACATATAGCACATGAAATGATTCTAGTCTTTCAAATCAATTCCACAGGGAATTTTTATGAATGGGATTCTTTAAAGAGGATTTTACTTTGTCAAAGAAACTATAAACATATCTACGTGATGTGGAGATTGTATTTTTAAAATATTTTAATTTTTTAAAAAATATCAGCAGTTTTTTTAATAATAAGAGATGAAATGTGAAGTTTATAAAATCTTTTCTTATATATGGCTAACACAGGCCAATTTCTACTTTTTTTTTTACAGAAATGCCATCAGTTTTCTGACAAATTGATGTTCCTTTTAAGAAAATATTAATACTGCTCAAGAGTTGGTAGCTTCCTCCTTGGTATTAATGACATCTGGTAAGATATGACAAATGTCTAAATCACTATTACTATGTAATCACCATGTAAGTGTGGGGACAGAACTGAACCATGTTAAGTGGTTTACTGTATTCCCAGATATATTATGCACATCATCTATTTTCAACAGCACTTGGAATAGTATAAAATGCCATTCTATTCCACATGTGAAGATTTTACCTAGAGAGAGAATAAGCATCTGATTTAAGGGTACAGAGATATTAACTGATGGAGATCATACTTGAACTCTCCACAGTTGTCAATTATAAATAACATGTTTGTTTGGGGCATGTTTTCTATTTGTAAGTCACATGGTTCTTATTAGTGATATGTAAACACTATATTACTTTAATGAGAGAAACTCTTTCGATCATAACTAATGAGGAGAAGTGAAAAAGTGTGACCTCCTACAGTAAATGTGCTTTGTGGACCTCAATGCACAGGTGGTATGTGGGAACACTGGGTTCTAGAAATCCAATTAACTACTCCAAAAAGATTTTTGTCCATTGCTACTCTGATGTTTAGATTTGTGCCAACTTGTTATCTTTTTTTTGTCTTCCCTGAAATTCTGTTTACCACAGGACCATAAACCTAAGGTCTAATTCATACTCTATTTATTAAGCAATCATGAACTTGTCACCAGATATCAATTCAAATTTAGAAACAAATTAAGGTATTTTTAAATGATTTTTTAAATATTTATTTTTTGGGTATAGATGGACACAACACAATGCCTTTATTTTTATGTGGTGCTGAGGATAGAACCTGCTTCCCGCCCATGCTAGGCGAGCACTCTACTGCTGAGCCACAATCCCAGCCCTTAAGTTATTTAAATTATGATATCAGTGTCTTCACCCATGAACAGAGAATTCAACTCTTATTTATTGACAAAAATTAAAACTATTTTCAAAGCTTCAAAAGTATGCTCACTTGAAAAACAACAACAACAAAAAAGCGAGAAAACAAAGTATAATGTTTAACCCTCCAAGAATATTGATGCTTTGTCTATGAAATTGTGGAAATTATCATGGTTTCTTTTAAATTCTCATTAGTGTGTTTCCTTTTGATGTAATGGAACACCTTCATTTTATGTAGTGGAATTTCAAAATAAATTCCGAAACAAATCAATCTCCAATAGATAAATAAAAAATGTGCAATGAAGCTAAAAATATGCTTCACAAAGGTGCTAGTAGGCTGTGTTGCTTAGCTACCCATGACCACACAGGCTGACAGCCCCATGAACTCCCAGGCTGAGCTGGGTATAATTACCAACCAGATTTCCATTTCATTAAGTTCCACTTAGAAAACTCAAGAATTTTGAAATATGCATATTTAGAAGATTTCACCACTGTAAATTAAGACAAAATTTACTTCTTGAAAAAAAAATGATATTCTGTGCTGTATCTATGGGTAACTAAACTAAAACTCCCAAAGGTTGAAATAATGACATATTTTTTTTTGCAGGCAAATTTCTATTTTTAAAGGAAGTAATTATATTCTAGGAGTGAGGGCAAAAGAATAATTCTTTCATTTTTTTAATCCTGAAATTGCTTTTCATTTTTGTATTTAATACAACTAAAATAATGAGTGAAAAATTTAGGACTGCTTTGTCTTCCTGAAAAACTACAAAACCTTGTTTTTTTTTTTTTTTTCCATTGCCATCAGAAGTAATCTTTTCATGCTTCTGTCCCCAATACTAATGTTTAAATGGAGGTTAATTTCTCAAATATCTTAGATGATTTAGCAAAGTCCTATGCAGAGAACATAGTAATTCAGTTCATCAGACAACAAAGCCCATTAGCAGATATTACCAAGTGACTACTAAAAGGAAAGGATAAAGGAAATGCAGAGATTCATATCCCTTTGTAATTAACACACAAAGCTTTGAGTGCAGATTACAGTAGGATTATGGTGAATTAAAGAAGTACATTTCAGGCTTATTTTATAGATTTCTGATTGTTTATTATACTTATCCGAAATATATATGCTTTCATTTAATTCCATAAGCATTTAATTGAAACAAATAGCACCAATCCATTTATATCATCTGAAAGTAAAAAGATTATGTTGCAAGTATATTTGCAGCCACTTACAATCTAATAGACCGGACAGCATTTTACTGTCCCATTTCCTCTATTCTCTATAGAGATAAAATTTTAGCACTGATCTGCATAGACTTTGTGTCAATTGCAAAAAAAAAAAAAAATTGTAATATTCAATCAAAATGATTTAAACACAAGGTAACACATCCTAGAGTACAAAAAAAAAATTGATAGAATAAGTCAGTCTTTGGCTTCTTCCCTACCACCCCAGTCCTAAACAAAATTCTCATCGTTATGACTTATTGAAGTGAGATTTAGAAATCATAAAGTTACCTATTTTAAAATGTAGCATTTAGTACATTCAGAGTGTAACCATCACCTAGCTTGGTTTCAAAACAATTTCATACTTCACAAATAAGACTTAACCCCTGTTAAGCAGTCACTCTACCGTCCCTTGCCCCAGCCTTGGCAACCAGCAATCTGTGTTCCACCTCTGTGGATGGGCATACTCTGAAGATTTCATTTAAATGGAATTATGGAGTATTTAGCATCTGGTGTCTGACTTCTCTTATTTAGAATATTGTGGTAGTTTTAACTTTATCTCTTTTAGAAGGGATTTTCATATTTTTTTATAATAAATTTATGTCTCTATTCAAGAAAATACCTATTGACCTCATGGTTGAAATGAGTGTTCATACTGTGTTTACAATTTCCCTTCCCATTCCTGAGTTAATTTTTTCATTATTAATTTTCCCACTGTTTAGGATTATAATTTCAATGATATGTTTAAGCCCAGTCTTTTTGCTCTTTCAATACTATTTTTGACTCCACATTTTTCTAGTTGAGAATATTTAAACCAGATGTTTCCCTTTCTTTATTCCTTGTTTAAATCTTATGATTTCTCAGTTATACGTGTACATTTCCATTGTCAAAATGTTTTTATTCATTCTTCAAATGTTTAATGAATATCTAATTGTATTATGAAGTCTGTTTAAGATACAGGGGATGCAATTTGTAACATAGGATGGTTATCATCTAATCACAACCAAGTCTTCTTCTATGCCTTGACAGTAGACTGATTCTTAAAAGAAAAGCACTGTTTACAGTTCCAAGAAGAAATAAATATTGTCCCACAATATTTGCCATATGTACAATGTCACTTCCTCAAGTTAATGTATTATGAATGATTCCATGTTTAATATTTTTAATATACATTCTCCTTACTTCCACTCTCCTAGTTACCTTAAAGTGAAACTAATTGTAATTTACTTTATATTTGAATCATAACTGTCTTGTAATTTTTTCTTGCACATTCATTTTTCTGAGCTTCTCTAATTCTCTTTTCATTTGTCATTTCACTTTGAAATCTCCAAGATTTTCCATTTTTTGAGATCTACTTTTCTTTTTAGCTAACCTCACAATATTGCTATAATCCCCTTTCTTCCATCTGAAATAATTGCCTCCTAATCTGTTGTAGAGCTTACACCCTGATGCCTTTAACAAATCTGAAGAATTGTAGTCATTGTTTTCTGGATTAGTTGCCTTCCTCATTTGGGATATATCAGTTTATTTGACTGTAACCTCAAATATTTCCTTCCCCAAATTTAAGACTGTTAAGGTTTTTGTGAGCTTGTGTGTTGAAAATTTTTATATTTTACTAAAATGACAGTTTCTCTGGGTATAAAAGTGTGAAAGCATTGAAGGATATTCATGTAGCATCCAGTGGTGTTGAGGAAAGTTACTATGCTTGAATTATTTTTTTAATAATTAAATTTTGCTCCTTTAAAAGTTTCCAAGCTTTTCTGTTTATATTTAATGTCATAAAAGTTTACAATAATATAAAGCCTTTGATTCTCATCAAACACCACAATCAAATAGAACTTTAATTCTGCAAATACCTTTGTCTTCTCATGCCTCTTTCCCATTTTTCTGTTTGTGCAACAAACTGGATATTAGATCACTAGTTTTGCATGTTTGTGTTTCCTATTTTCCTATCATTTTATTTTTGAATTATGTACCAATTATTTTTGTTTTCTATTTCTATTCTTATTGAATTTTCTTCAGACTTTTTGCAATATCTTAAAGAACTTTGTCTTCCTGTCAGATGACATTTTCTCTAATATTATATTTGTGTTTTACAGATGTAATATAATCCAAGTTGCTTGTTAATTCATTGTAGTCTTGATGAATATCTTATTTTGGTGGAGATTCTGATTGAGATGATAAGGGATAAATAGACTCACTCTCTTTTGCATCAATGTTGATCAATAGTCATTTGTGAAGTTTCTGGGACCAGCCAAATTAAAAGGGGCTTTAGTTTAAGACACCAAATTGTAGTATAGACATTTTGGCCATTCAAAATGTGTCTAATTTTCTGAAAAAGTAAATATTTTATATATATTTTAACCTGTTTCCCCTGCTGGTTCATTAACTTAGGCCTCAAAAATTCTTTGGTATTTATTTAGAACTTTCTCCAATATCAACATGGCTATGTCCCTCATCTTTTTCAAGTTGCTGCTCAGATGTTAGCTTCTCAATAATCTCCAAATCTTAAGCATCCTATATAAAATTTCAACCCAAACCCCTTTCCAATATTCTACATCCTTCTCATTCTGCTCAAATTGTGTGTTTTATGGTCTATATATTGAAATATGAATGAGTTCTTTTTTTAACCATAGCTGAAATAATATTCATTTTAATAGACTGATGAAGATATGTCTTAGCTATCAATTTTGCTACTAGAACAATTTGAATGAAAAAAACAATAAATTTATTAACCCAAAACTTAATAGAGCAAGAAAACATGTGAGGATTTTTTGTATGCTAGGTTTGAGGCTAGGTTCTATGCAATTCTATACCCCTATGAGACAAATTAATTAATTAAAATCTTTTACTTAGAGTCAAAGAAATTGAATTCCTGTTAAAGTATTAGAAGATGTTAACAAAATGTGCAAGGCTATCAGTTATTTCCAATGGTTAATTTCTTTCCAGGAATTAGATTAGCTGTTTTATAAAGTAGAAGTCTAGTTTGAATGAGTACATGTTGATGATTTTTAATCAAGATAATTTATTTCTGTGGGTGCATTATAGATGTTATGTAAGTCTTTTAAAAGCTTTTTTCTGAGAACTATGAAATCTCAACATTCTAAGTATGCACGTCTATCAGTGCTTTCAGGAATTTTTTTCGTTTGAAACAGTCAACATTTTTTTTCCTACTTTAGGGAATATATACATTCTCTCACATATAAGAATCAATGATGAATCTTTAGATGCAGTTCTGAAAACTAAACTTTATGTAGTATTTTTTAATTTGCTTCAAAGTATATTCAGCATCCTACTTGCAAGTAAATGTGACTTAAGAATTTACATATCATTTTTTCATTTACCTCTGAACTTATTTGCAGAAACGGATTTATTGAGTT
This sequence comes from Marmota flaviventris, assembly GCF_047511675.1. Classification (NCBI taxonomy): domain Eukaryota; kingdom Metazoa; phylum Chordata; class Mammalia; order Rodentia; family Sciuridae; genus Marmota; species Marmota flaviventris. The sequence continues at coordinate 84,260,778 of NC_092508.1, forward strand.
TATATTGTGTTCTGTTTGAAGCAATATGAATGGATTTAGAATGTATCTAACTACACTAGTTTTTCTCTGAATGAATAAGAGCATGAAAGGGTAAGAGGAGGGAGAAGAATTGGAGGAAAGCTTGCCACAACAAAATGATATTATTCTGGGATGCTTTCCCAAATGAGAAATTAAGGGAAGGAATAATAATGATAATAATGGTAATAATGAAAGAAGGACCAGTAAGGTTTACTTAAGTTAAAAACTGTTAAGGAAATAATAGGACAAAATTATTACTCATTTCTCAAGAGAACTATTATAATAAACATGAGAAAATGATACTGAGGCAATTCTTTTAGAATCTCCATATCTTAATCAGGTGGTCCTGTTAGTGCCAAATCCAGTCTTCTCAAATCCTGAATAAGAAATTTTTGTGAGCAAATGTGGTAAGTGTAGTTTTGGGGACTTAACTTTTTCTTAAGAATGAAATAATGCCAGGAACCTAAGGAAATATTAGGTTAATAATAATGCTCTATATCATGCACATATTTGCATTACAAGTATTGTACGTTTGACAAAACTCAGTGATTTATGTGTTTATGATTTGGCTATTTTGTGTATGCATTATGTAACAATGAAGTATGATTAAATATTGAATTCTGACTAATGATATAAGTACCAAGATATTTAGGAGGAAGAATAGCAATATCTGAAACATACTTTGACATGTAAAATAAATATGATAGATGAATAGGAGAGAGATGTTTAGATAGGTGATTTAGCAAATATAGTAAGACATTAAGTGTACAATCTGTATAGTGAATACTTTAAATACATTAAAAGGTAGGTTAAGTATCTCTTGTCCAAAATATTTGAGACCAGAAGTGTTTTGAATTTTAGGCTTTTTCAGATTTTGCTATATTTATATATACATTATATAGTGAGATATCATGGGGCTGGAACATAAATCTAAACACAAAATTCATTTACATTTCATATACTTATATACATGGCATTAAGTTAATTTTATGCAACATTTTTGGTATGCCTGTGTTTTGATATGAATTCAACACAAAATCAGCTCTGAAATTTTACAGTTGTGGTATCATGATGGTGCTCAAAATGTTTTAAATTTTAGAGTACATTCTGAGATAGTTCTTAGGTAGTACAAATTTTTAAGTTGGAGCCTCTCAAACTCTATTAAAAAGCCTTCCAATTTTCAATGTTTTTGAAATTTTTATAATAAAATTAATAAAAGAAATTATCAAACAGCCACTAGGAAAACAATTAAAAATATTTTGCATTCTAATATTTCATAGTAAACTCCAGTTTTACAAGTGCAATATCTTTAGTCATAAATGATATCTGTGAAATAATTTCAATGTTTTTGGATCAAAGGTTATATCTCTCAAATATAAATATTCTACAAATGCTTTCACTTGTTTCATTATTTTCTAACATCTTCCATAATCAATTCAGTAAACTGGCAAATCATTGTGGGTTAGGTATAGTATTAGGAGAGAATGAGTGGAATGGTGGAGTATAGGGACAGTGGTAAGTACAGAGGGTGAAACATTCTCTGGGGAGAAGCCCTGCATGAAGACCTGAAGTCTTGAATCAGCCTAGTCAAGCAGTCATGTTTTGATATCCTCATAGACAAATCATAGCTGCAATTGAAAATTCCTGGGCACCACAGTGAGGCACTGTCTTTAAAACAAAACAATGGCAATGAAACAACAGAACAACAAAAAATTAAAAGGGCCAGAAATGTGGCTTAGAGGTAGAAGACTTATCTAGGATGAATAAGGCCCTTATTTAATACCTAGTGCTGGAAAAAAGGAAGGAAGGAAGGAAGGAAGGAAGGAAGGAAGGAAGGAAGGAAGGAAGGAAGGAAGGAAGGCAGGCAAAAGTAAGTCCTTTGAAATAAGCAACTTCACTGTTCTGACCTAGTAAGTCTCTTTGGAAGTTTCTTTGCTCATTTGCTTGTATCACATATCATAATCAATTTCCAGTGTATCCAAAAATACATTCAAAAGTAGTGCTCAAATCACAGAAAACACATTTTTTAAAAAAATACTTGCTCATGTCTCTGTAAGAAAAATGTCCAAGATATTATTTACTAAGATTTCTTATTTGCTTAAGTGTGTAAATATGCTTAATCTCCCAGGGATATTTCTTTATGCTACATCAAGGTAGGTAATAGAGTGCACTGATGGGAGTGAAGAAATTTGTGAGTTTGATCAATGAACTCAATTATGGCCCCATTCCAAGGATTTCTAGCCTTCGTTTACAATGATGCATAGTTGTCTACACACCTGACCCTGCTCTCCAAACCCTTTCAATAAATAAGAAGGATACTTCAGAGAATGTGTACATTCTCTCCCTTCCCCTGTCTCTCCCTCTCTCTCTTTTATAGCTCTTCTGGGTCCCCAGCTGATTTCTTTGCAAGGTTAGTTGCTAATACATTCCTAGCACCCATGCATTATTAATGCTCACCGTTCTCCAAGGTGGCAGTGACGAATAGGAAGCAAAAGCTACTGACTAGTGGGGAATGTACTTTTTAGTCATGCTTGAATTTTTCAATCCATTCTGCTTGTTGAGAGGATTTTTCAGTGGGTTCTGCATTGGAATGTGTCTCTTTATCCCTTTTTTCCCTTCACCCCTTCCCCAACTTTAGTTTTTCAAATCCAAGATGCATTCAGGTAGCCAAGGAGTGATTATGCAGCAGGACTTTAAGGAAAAGGAGAGTGAAAACTACTTTCAAAATATATTTTTAAGGTATCTTTGATGTTTCCAAAAGAAGGAAGACCATTGTTTCTTTCTGCATGTAGTGAGTGGCAGTATAGTCTGAAAGGACTATGCAACTATTTAAGTAAACTATACTATTTTAATTAGGTTATGCCAGATCTAGTATTCCCAGAAATAGTATCAAGTGTGTTTCATAAGAAACAATGATTTTTTTTAAAGTGCAGAAGTGTTACTTGACATAAAAAATCATATTCATTAAAAAAAGAAGCAATTTGCAAAGTACATTTTGAGATAGTTCTTAGATACTACAAATCCCACCAGTGGTTCTGTTCCATTTATTTAATTTAGAATTATTTTATTTAATGTCTTATACCTATAAATCTGTGATGATGAGCTTACATAAAATACACTTTTTGATGTATAAAGACTTAATTGTAGAGAACAAAGTAATTGGAATTCCCTCAGCAACTGGAAATGGAAACTAGTTCTTTTTTTACCACATTTTCAGAGTTTAAAGATTGAAATAACAATGTTGCACACAAAATTATCAATTACTACAATACCTGTATTTGTGAAATCCTTAATAAACATTCAACTGAAAGCATTATGATCACTTTCTCTCAAATAACAGAAAGTAAAAATTAGATGAATTAAATGATAGTAACATCAAAAGGCAAAACTACCACAAATTTACCTACAGATCTCTTTGGGTTTTATTTGCAATCCACAATTCAGGCAAACAACTATTCTATAAACTAGAATGAGAACTTCTAGTGGGAAATGGCAGAGCCATGGGTTTTTTGAACTGGGGAAAACACAACAGCAATAGAAAAAAAAATAAACCACTAATTGTTTAATACAATTTTACTTCAGCTTACCTTTTTGTAAGGGTTAAAGCAGAGGAGATGTCTTTATTGCTGACTCAGGTAGACTGGAATATCCAGTTTTCAGAAAAAAAAACTGGCCTGTTTTAAGATCTAATTTCTTCCTTTAAGTTTCAGTTGGATTATGTGGCATTTAGCATGAGTGATTGGGTTTGATCTGGTCCATTGGGACCTAGTACAGGAACTTAGTCCAAAACAATGGCCTCCTGTATTTTTAAAAGAACACGACTATAGGAGAAATGATGGTAGCGTGATTATGCATTGATAAACAATTTCAGTTTTTCCGAAGAGGAAATAAAGGTACAAATCCTTTTCTGATTGTATGTTTTCTACCTAAATATTTTGCTAGGTGATTTTTCAAATAGGATAAATATTCCATGGAATAGATATGCTGATATCTGCTTTAGAATTAAAAATATGAACTGATATAATGTAATAATTTAGAGAAGATAGATAATGGTAAGACTAAACTGAAATAAATTATTTTGATGTGAAAGACCATGTTCTAGCCACTACAAAAGTACTGCCTTCCTAGATCTTGAATTCTTTCATTACAAGGTCATTAGAGTTGATCCATATAGTTGTGAGTGAGGGTATACAAAATGTGGGAGTTGTTTATAGGTGGGTATCATTGGCTTAAATCCATGTAGAAGAGTTTTCAAACATGGATAATTGGCTCAAAAGCATAATTTTAAGACCAAATTAATGTTAGAGTATATTATGTGCTGGCATCTACCACATATATTGAGCCATGAAAGAACTAGCTGAAATTAGTGTTCTGTTGAAGGAGAATGTCAAACTTACACTTATGGGTAAATATAGAATCAGGTATTTTACACGCAAAGGGAGAAAATAAAGGAAATCTCTTAGATTTCCAAGCATATGAAATAGGCAATTTGGGTATCCTAAAGTGAGTAAGAAATAATAAGTGATAGATTAGCCAGTTATTTAGCCATAAAAGTTTTTGTATTGTAGCTCCCTGTGACTGACTGAACCCAAGTATATCCATCCACATTTATCAACAATTCTTTCACAAGCAGTACAGGTAATTAAGGTGATAAATAAAATCATCCATGAGCCACACGTATAGCATAAGCAGGGAAAAGTTCATGAAAACTTCTATTTAAATGATGGTGGAATGTGATGGTCATCATTATCCAAAGTATATGTATGAAGACATGAATTCATGTGAATATACCTTGTATATAGCGAGAAATATAAAAAATTGTGCTCTATATGTGTAATATGAATTGTTATGCATTCCACTGTCATATACAAATTTAAAAAAAAATTTAAAAACTTCTATTTATATATAAATATAAGAACAAACATCTGAAATAAGCAGCTATCTCTGACTCTCTCACAGAACACTGAGTCAGGCTTATGTTGTACAGGAAAAGAAGCTTACTAGGGGTCACACAACACAGAACATATAATCCCCAGAATTGGTCAGTTCCATCCTGAAGGGAGGAATACTCAGTGTAAGAAGGGTCTACACCCTATGAATTAGAACTCTGATGACTTCAAAAGGAAATATTTTGAAAGTGCATGGGATCAGAGGTTGCAATTCTAAGAAGATGAACTTCTAGAACATATTGAAGCAATTTGAAAGGGAGTGGCATACTTCAGAGATTTGGCAAGGAAAGAAGAGAAGAAAGCAAGTAACAGCCATTTAGTGGTCGATAGGAAAAAAAAAATCGTAGAATCAGACAATGCACTGACTCATTCTCCAAAGGTGAGGTTTATTAAGGAAATTTTATATATTACTAGAAAAGGGTTCAACTGAACAAAGAAACTTAGTAAGTGCATAGTGGCAAATGCCTGTAATCTTCAGAGGATGAGGCAGGAGGATCACAAGTTTGAGTGTAGCCTCAGCAACTTATCAAGAATGTGTCTCAAAAAAAAAAAAAAATTAAAGGGAAAAGGGCTGAGAATGAGGATTAGAGATAAAGTGTCCCTGGATTCAGTTCCCACTACCACAAAAAATAAAATAAAATAAAAAGTCTTATTAACTACTCAATCCCTTGTTCCCTTCTATATTTCACCCTTTATTACTGGTCGCAGAAACTCTACCTCATTTAACTACCACAAATGTCTTTGAGGAAGTATTCATTCTCTCCACACCCCCCAAATTGTAAGCACCCTGTTTTTCTTTTTCACTGCCGTATCTGCACAATCTAGAAGATAGTTTATTAAATATATCTGTGCCTATATGAGAGATACAAGATAAATAAATGAATCAATGAAGGCAGTACAATTTGATTCATATCATCCAGATTTCCATTTTTCTGGTGGTTATAAGAGAACAGTAGTTTCCCTGTGGGAAGAAGAATTTTAAAAAGGAGGAAAAAAAAGTTCTCTGTTCTTCCTGTCTACTTCTCAGTGTTTTATTAAACTGGAGAGGGTGACTAATATAATTAATTCAAAATCTGTGATGAACAAAATTGCCTAAATATTTAAATTTTGTTACCAACCTGCCATGGTCTTCAATTCTCCAAAAACTAAAAACTCACCTAGAGGTAGGTAGTTAGCTCTTGTTAAAAATGAAAGAGGGGGAAAAAAAATACACAGACACCATGTGCGTATAGTTTCACACTTATTGATAAGTAAAAATACCTGCTGTTCTGTTTCTGGCAAACAGACACAGGAGAAATGAGGGAATGTAGAAAGTGTTTGAGAGAAAAATGACAGATTTCCCTAAGACAGTTTTTTTTTAATCATTTGCAAAGGTATGCTACTTTTTTCCTCCTAAGTTTCAGAGGCTTGAATATTCTTTGACTCCAAACAAAGAGTCTAGATAGATAGGTATGAAATACAAGGAAGAAAAAAGTTCAATTTCTACAGTGGCAAGTAGTGAAATGCATAATGTTATATTTCCTCATGTGAGTAGATTTTATCATTAGGTGATAGTTTAGACATCAAGTAAGGAATGGAAGTATCCCTGTCCAGGCATCCAGAGAAATGGGAATCTAAGGAAGAATGAAGCTCTCTTCTTTTCAGTCCTAAATTGCTTCTTTTATTTAATGTTTCCAAGTTTTTTCTATTAATGTTACTTTTAGACCCTTGTGTTTAACTGACCCCAATAAAGGCCATGATATCCAAAAGGAAACTTATTTAATATTTTTAAAAGAAAAAAAAATTATTATTGCTAAGGGGGAAAAGCAATCTGTCCTTGTCATTGTTGTTCAGTTCTTATTTTTTGTAGTTGTAGGTACAAATGCTGGCGAGTCCAGAGGAATGAGAGAATCCCATGCCCTTCATGGTGGTTCTCCTGGGAAAAACAGCAAAAAAAAAAAAAAAAAAGAGGAAAAGCTTGTAATGAAAATAGGAAAGATGAAGTGTATACTCAAAGCATTAGAGAAACTAAAATATCAATGAGCTAGCTTCTCAGTGAATTATGACTGTCTGCCTGCATATTTAGATGCCAAAGCCATGCATGTAATTCTGGAGATTTTTTTTTTTTTCCATGAAAGCATGTCACATATCCCAGCATCTCATTTCACTGTCATAGGATATCATACAGAATCTTTAGCTTCACCTCCTCCAGGCCCAGCCTCATTATTCTTGTTTGTTTGTTTTGCTTTGGTTTTTGTTTTGTTTGTTTGTTTCTGGATAGATCCACTCAAAATTTGGATAGAAAGAGGTTTAAAAGTTAGCAACCACAAAAGTTATGGGTTTATGAAAAAAATCCAGTCAAAAAAACTTTTTGGAAAATTTGTTAATCATATTTATCCGGAGAATTTCATTCTACATTAGAATCTGCTATTATTCTTTGGAAGTTATATAAAGCCTTGGCCTGATAGCTTTACAGAACCCTGTATGTGCAGATTTGCATTTTGAAAGAAAGAAAATATCATACTACTTGCCCTGCCAACTGCATTCACTAAATAATGTGCAGTCTGACTTTTAAAAATTTGACTTGAAGGAAATTTTACTAATTAAACTATAAGCAAAATGTTGAGTTGGCTAGGTGATATGTTATTGAGACAAGAAACTCTCTATGAAAGTGCATATTGAAATATAAAATCAGCACACACCTTGTAATTTCACTTACACTTTTGCCTTGCTTGTGCACCACTGGGACTCACCATTGCTATCACATTCCAGGATTAAGTAGCTTGTTCCCACAGCCCAACTCCATTAGGAACACACAGATTCTGTCACTTTAGGTCAGCTGTGAAAGGGCAGAAGGCAAAAGTGCAGAGAGGCCAAGGAACACTTCTCTCCCTAGGTAAAAGGTTTAATGCCATTTTTTGTCATGCATTTTAACCCAATGATTTTGTCATAATCTCTGGGGAGGTTTTCCATTTTCTTAATAAATTATTTATTGGTTATGGTAGCAACAGCTCAAAGGAATTTGTTTATGCACAAGCCACTCTCTGGTGACCTTTAGTTGAGGTGCTTCATGTTCTTTCTAGTTCTTTCTGAGTTCTATTAGACAAAAGTCTTGAACAGCAGTGAAAACATGGTATAATAGTATAGTGATGTTATGTGGCTTGGTCCAGTGTCCAAAATTATGTACGATCACAATACTATAGGGGTGATTTTTCAACCTTTGAACTTCTATTGGTATCACATTCAATGCAGTTTTTATCTATGATAATCACATATTTTATAGTCCAGGTTATATTAATTTGGGAGTAGAAAAGGACACCAAGAAAATATACACTAAACCAGGTGTGTGTGCAAAAAAAAAAAATGGATAAATGGTTACTTAATTATTTCATGATAATCAAAGAAAGTACCATGAACTCAACTAAATGCTGGTATAATTACTGAAAAAATGCACAGTTCAGGGAAAAATCCAGGTGAGTCAATATATATTCTTGAGGCCCTAGAGGAGAGAGAAAGATGAGGAGCGGACATGTTAATTTTTTGCTTTTCTCATTAAAAATTTAGTCTTTGTACTAAATATAACACTAAGGTCTAATAATTTTTGAAGAATGGCTTTATTATATTATTTTCTTTAGTTTAAGTTTTAATTCTCTATTCAGGGGAAATTTAGCTCTAGAATATTATTTATTTAATTGTTCATGCAATTATTATGTAAGAATTATTAATGCTTCACTATATCCAGGCATAGTTCCAACTGCAAAGTCTACAAAAATGAGCACAATAAAATGGCTCCAGTCAAGAAGTTACAGGACAGAAAGAGCCATTGCATAGTAATGAATGGCAGAATAGGTATATAGTAATAATACCAGAAATGCACAGTGCACTTAATGTAAGTTTCCTGACAAGGTCCAAGGCTTGTTGCACTCTGTTGGACATGAAACATGGAAAACCATACAGATATGTTCTTTTCCCCATGAATATGACAACATACAACTTAATAGAATTGGAGAGAGAAGACAAAAACCAGAACTAAGTAGGAAACATAAAAAAATCTTTACAAAATAACTGTTAAAAAAAGAATTTTATTTTGCAAGTCTATGATACATGTTTCAAAAAATTGGACATGGATTTTTTCCCCCTTTCCAAGTGTGTCTCCACTCCTTGAATCTGAGCTGGCCTAGTGACTTTTTATGACAAACAGAAAGTGGGGGAGTCAAAATTCACAAGTTTTAAATTTGAGTTTTAAGAGGCATTACACACTTTCTCTTGTTCTTGGAATCTCTGACATTGCAACCATATGGACAACCCAGAGATAGGTTTGTGGAGGATCAGAGACTCTGTGGAATCTCTTGCTGACCTAGTATCTGACTATAGAGGCATGAGTAAACCTGGAAGACTCCAGGAAAATAATCAGCTGAATTCAATGCAACTAGTTAAAAAGCAGTCATACACTAAATGATTAGGTTACTGTTTTAATCTACTCATTTTTGAAGAGTTTGTCATTAGCAAAGAAATAATATAATAATGAGCCTGTGAGTCTACACTGTAGGTTTTATAAATGTATTAAACGATATACAAGCATATATATAAATATATATATATATATGTATATATATATATATATACATATATATGTATATATATGTATATACAAGCATATATATATATATGCTTGTATATACATATATATACATACGCATAAATATATATAAAACAATACTGTAGTATCTTAAAATTTTATTCACAAATTACTAAAATGACAAATTATAAGATGTTTGCAATTATAAATTTATAACAAACTATTTATTTGCTGTTTTATCACATGATCACGAGACACTTTCAAACTCCTTTTCCCAATATTTTGAGTGATTCTGAAAAAGAGTCAACTTGAAAATAATACCAGTCATCAGTTCCCTTGTTTCAAAAACTTACCAGGAAGACATTCCAGCAAACCCTACAATGCCAAAATAGCAGAAGTAAATGGCTGAAGCATTTCTTGTTTTGCCTATGTGAACCTACTAATGGGGATGTTGGTACCTGAGAATGACTACTGGAAAGAGGTTCTGAGGTAGGTATGGATTATTGTTGCCTTGAGGAATTGTAGCTGATTCAAGAGTGCTTTATGACCACAAAATGCATAGAAAAAAATTGCAATGGGGAAAAATGCTGGGGTGGTGGTAGAAGAAGGATTGTTGGCAATCCTTAGGTCATTATCATTATTTCCCCTTCCAGAAATTTAATGATAAGAATGTACTTCTATTTATTGAATAACTTCATATGTATTGGGATGAAAAACTAGTATCCTTTTAAAAATTGGTTTGTTATATAACTGTAATTTTTTATTAGAATAGCTTAATTGCAATTTGAGGGAATAGGAATTTTGACTGAAAATTTAAGGAAGGCAAAGGGGAGAAAAAATTATAAACTTTACACATGCATGAAGAAGGATACCCTAGGTTAGCGACTTCCTACAATTTCTAACTTGGGAGTAAATGAGCCACAGTAAATACAGCTCAAAAAATTAGGTATTCAAAATCTAAGATAACTTGAGATGGCCTAGAGACAAAAGTTAATTAAAACATTAAATCAATACAGAAAATAAATGAAACTTTGGAATTATGAATGGCTCAATTCAAATGCTTTTTTCTTCTTACTTTGTCCTCTCACCCTGTGAAACTACTTACTTGCCCATAAGCTTTTTAATTGACACACAAATGACTCTCAAGTTATTTGAATTTTTTAACCAGAAATATCTTCTGATCTCTGTGCCTGAGTATCTATTTGATGATGTCACCCTCAAATATCACAAAGCCAGTACAAACTCACAAAGTTGATATTTGAAACAATCATGTCTATACCCAGATGGGAATGTCTTCCAGTTTCTTTCATTTGTGAATAACCCTGCCATCCATCCAGTCCTGAGGTTTCACACTGATACTTGGTTTTTCCTTGCCCCAGATCCAATTTATCAGATACTATTGGTTTTACTTTCCAAAACCTCAGAAAACATCCACTTCTCTCCTCTGTATTACTGTCTTCTTAGTCCTGCTAAGCTCCTGTCTTGCTGGAATACTTCCATGACTTGCAATTCTTTGTCATAGCATCTACTGCTTGCTTCTATTCCTCTCTCTCTCTCTCTCTCTCTCTCTCTCTCTCTCTCCACTGCACTGACAGTGATCTTGAATAAACACAAATATAATAATTTTCTGCTTTAAAATATTCAGTAGCTTTATTTTTTATAAAGGCAAAAAAAAATATATATATATATATCCATATATATATTTATGTTCTAGAAAGCCCTACAAGAACTGAATGCTGCCTACACCTCTAACCAATTGCTCTCCCCTTTGAATTCAGATGCAGAGGTGACTCTGGCAGAGTGGAGAGTGTAATCCAGCTGTGATGCCTGTGTGGAATGGGCTCCCCTTCATGCACCATTTTGCATATGTTGCTCACTGTGCTTCCCCTCATATCCCAGGGCCAATACTTCCTATTCACTCCTCAGAACTTAACCTAAGATGGACTTCCTCAGGAAACTTTCCTGAACAACCTGGCCTAAGCTAGTAGAGTCCCTCAACTTTATGGTTCACAATCACTTTACCTTCAGAAACTTTGTGTTAATGAGCAATTATATATTTTCTCAATTGCTAGAGTAAGGTCTGTCTGGATTTATGCTGGCCAATTCAGTAGCTGTTAGTTACTCTACCTATACAAATTTAATTAATTAAAAAAATTAAATTTCAGTTCTGCATTCAAACTAGCCACATTTCAAGTGCCAAGTGCTTAATAGTCCTTTACATCTACTTGCTACAGTATTAGAGCAGAAAAAAAGATATTTCCCTCACTGTGCAAAGTTCTATTGGGCATCATAGATCTTGATTGTAAGCTCTATGAAAGCGGAGTCAATTTCTATTTGCTCAACATTAAAATCTTATTCCTAGTAAAACTCAAAAAATATTATTTGCCTTTTGTTAGGATATTTTCCCTAGGTTCAAGCTTTTCAATTCTATATTATAAAATGATTTTGTTAAAATTATTATTTTAGCCCTGTGCGATGGTGTGTGCCTGTAGTCCCAGCTACTCAGGTAGCTGACACAGGAGGATTATTTGATATTTGGAGTTCAAGATAGCTTGGGCAACATAATGAGACCCATCTCAAAAATGAAATAATAATAATAATTAATGTTGGGTTTGTTCACTTCCTAAAAGATTAATGAATTTGCTCATATATACATATCTTCATGGTTTAGCATAGCTCATGTAGATGGCCCATTTCAATTCAGTATTGTCCTACAGATCATAGCTGAAATTTTCCTAAATCAGACTCTAAGTACTTTTGATTTAGTAACATCTCAAGCTTAAGAACCTCTATGGTTTAAGGGTGAGCAATTTTCTTCAAGTGTTCCTAAATCACCTCTGTCTCTCCTTTTGAATTGTAGTATCACCTTTTTCTTGTAGAGATTGATTGTGGGCCAGTTGGCTCACATCCATATCTCTAAATCATGCATGCACTGGTAGAGCTGACAGGTTGCAGGAGGAATTAGAAACAAGGCCAATGAAACTCATCTTCTGTCATTCTGTTTTAACTCTGAGTCAGGATACCTGCTAGTCTGTCACATTTGCAGGAGGGTCTGGAGGGTGCTCCACCTGGGACACTTGTTTCTCCTTGATTTTACTTCTGCTTTCATACTATATCACAGAGTTTCCATTAAAATGTTGAGGACTTTAAAAAGGAAAGAAAGACACTTATTTTATGAAGGTGTGATCCAAATCTCTTAACCATTTTAAAGTAAATGGAAGGGTTGATGAGGCCTTGGGGATTTATAAAGGATCTATTACCTAGATAGAGTTAAATAGAGCAGGCACTTTTTAATGGATTGATGGAATTGTCCAAAGTCTAGACAATTAAAATATATAAAATATTATTTTAAAATTATTTTAAATTTAATATTATTGTAAATTATTTTTGTAAAAAAATTCTACATTCTATTGTAGTCAGAGGAGGAAGATGTTCACACACAAAAAAATGTTGGGGGCATCCCTCATTTCTGTATAATAGGGTAGCTTTTTCTGGTTCAAGTATAAATAAGATGATTGATCCCTAATAAATGCTAAATCAGCTGACAATTCACCCCTTACTTCCAAAGAACACACACACACACACACACACACATAAATAAATAAATAAATAAAACTATGAACCAGAGGCAGAGAAATGTTGGAAACATTTTTTCTTAAAGAGAGAGAGAGAATTTTTTTAATATTTATTTTTTAGTTTTTTTGTTGTTTTTTTTTCGGCGGACACAACATCTTTTGTTTGAATGTGGTGCTGAGGATGGAACCCCGGCCGCACGCATGCCAGGCAAGCGCGCCACTGCTTGAGCCACATCCCCAGCCCATGTTGGAAACATTAACAGCCTCAATTGAAAATAGTCAAAGTAAATCGGTATTTTTACATAGTCCATTAGGGGATGAACTTCAGTGCCTAAGAAAATGAATAATTGTAAGCTCATAGTTCAAGAAATATGTAATTCTTTCCAATTTTCATTGACTATGCTTGTTTAAAAAAATATCATCATAGTATAGAGAAGCTCAGGATTCTTGCAGAGGGGAAGATTAGCAGAATTTAGATCACAAAGTTTCAGATTTCTAAGTCTAAACAGAAATAATGACTTTCTTTTTTTTACTATCTCTGACATTTCTAGACTGCTGTTCACAATTATGCATACAATAAGTGCATAATCATGCTATATAGTTATTATTTTATTGTTAGTTATTTTATACCTAATTAACATTATAAGTCCAAATTAACCAACAGAAAATAGAGAGATTCTAAACAACTTTAATATTAAATATATTAATTATTATTTACATCTAGGGATGTAATAGTAGAGTAAATAAATTAAACATGATGAAAAGTCTTTTACCATTAAGGTAAACACCATGTTGCAATATGATGCCATAAAGAGAAGCAAATCTTTTTTTATTGGTATTGAGCCTACAATATGCTAAATAAAATTGGAAATGTGGACTTTAAAATCAGAAAGTTATAGACTTAAATTGTCATTTTGCAGCTAACTAGAAAAATCATCCAAACTTTCCTGCCCTTCATATCTATATTATGAGACTGTTCAATTTCTTAGGTGATTGTCAGGACTTGAATAAGGTGATGTATATAAAAATATCTACCATGATATAAGCTCATAATAGGCACTCACCCACTGAATCAAAAGTATTATCTCTAAGAAACAGAATTATGTTTTCATATTGATAATTCATTAGATGACATAAGTACTGCTTGTGATCAGATGGCTACTTAGAAATTGTAGTTAACATAGAAAAAAATAGTTCAATGTGTGCATATTTATTCTAGTTATTTTCCGGGCATTTGAAATTTTATGCAAATTATTTAATGGCAAATGTATGTCATATCAAACAAGAGTAGTAATTAGTTTAAATTTAAGACCAAGAAGTATTTTCCAATTTATTTCCAATAAAGAAAATGTTTCAGGACTCAGTTTCCTTTTTCAAATTTTGCAACCAAACATTGTGTCTGGCTAGAATTTAGGAAAAAAATAGAGATACATTATATAAAAGATTTTGTAAGGGATAACTCCTTTAGCTTTTATAAATTACTAAAGAGTAAGTACTAATTTTGTCATTATTCTATAATTTACTCAGAGCATCTACAATAATGAATGTTTAGCAAAATTTGAGAATAGCTTCAAAGAAGATGAATTTCCATATACATGTTTAAATTGTTTTAAAAAATATATTGTAAATGAATTTAGACTTTGCCCTAGCCCTAATATATTTGGTAAATCTGTATTTGGAATACTTTTTAGTCAAGGTATATTATGCCCTTGATAGTTTGGAACCTGATATTAATACATTATATAAAAATAAATTACAATGGACCATATTTGTGCTGGAAAAAAAATCCCATCCCATCATCTGATTTCATAAGAAACATATTTTGAGCTATACTGTTGGGAGTATGATTTTCATGGAACACACAAATGATGACTGGTACCAAAAAAAATTGCCCCTTTAAGGATTTCTGCCTTACCAAGGCCTCAATTCAAATAGGACAAGGTTTTGGCAGAATAATAATTCATGTTTTCTAAATGAAGTTAGTTTGTGCCAACTGAGTTTTCCTTTTTTCTTTTTCTTTTCTTGGTAACTGAAGAAGGCCAAGTACATTTCATGGTTTAAAAAATAAACATTGCTACTGGCTTGAGGCCAAGCCCACCAAGTATTGGCTTATAGTTAGTTCATTGTGACAGTCATTGGTGTACCGAGAAAATAAAGGAATGTTTAGTAATAGGAATGCTGACAGTTTTCATGATACAACTCTAGTGTATCTGCCTTACTTATGTTTTTTTTTTTTTTTTAATCAATTAGACATAAAATGATCTGTCTGCATCTGGCTATCAGTCCTCACACATTCACCTTTGCTGCCAAGGTAGTGTCACCCATCTATGACTGCTCTTTTTGGTTTTTTGCTCTCAGTCTCTAATTTGCAGAACCAATTTTCCACTTCTCCAGAGACTCCCACACCAAGCACTCTGCCATTAATTGCCGACATGGAACCCTCTGGAAAATACTTTTAAAATACAAGTGCTTCATGAGAAAAGGTGTAGTTTGCTGCAGAAACATTTTTATATTTTACCAACAGTATAATTATTTTTATGTCTTTACTTAGAATCACAGGTTTTAAAGGTGAACCAACTAAGAAGGGCCTCTAGAATTAGCAAAGTAAATATAAGTCTAGCAACTTGTTCACAAACAAAATAATAACATTTGAATACTTTCACGCTTGAGTTGGATAAAGAGAAAACATAATTAAAGATTGTAACATTTGATCAATTTATGAATAAGAGAATTGTAAAGGCTTGGCATGTAGTCAGTTTCTTTGTATAGAGGGAATACATCATTTTTTAATCCACCAGGTTAAAGTTTTCTGTATGTCAGATGTTCAAACCAATTTAGAAACAAGCTTATATTTTTAAGAACAATTACTTATAAAATAGTGTTCATCTAAACACAAATTAAAATGCAAAAATTAAAACATTTGGCTAAACTGATTTATTGTTTAGTATGAAAAAATATTCAATGTGGCAAAGCAGAACACAGATAGGAAAATGAAGACAATCATTTAAGAACACATATTATTATTTATCATAATAATGTATGAGTTTACCATTAGTAAAGAATATTTAAAGAATCTCTTGTTTCCTTGAAACATTAACTTCCCAAGATCACAGTAAGATAAACAAAAGCAGTAAACAAAGAACAAGATGAGAAAACAGAATGGATAGATGTTTAAAAAGCAAAGAAAATAATACAGTTATGGTCTTATATTTAATGTCTGCATTACCTGAAGGAAAAAAAAAATGTTTCCCATATGTTGCTCAACAGCACATTCAAGAATATGAATGTTATCCAGGCTGGATATGTAGCTTAGTGGTAGAGAACTTGCCTAATATGTGCCAGGCCCTGGATGCAATCCCCACCACCAAGAAGAAACAAACAAACAAAAAAGAATGTATCTGATAGAAAAAGTTACCATACTAAGGAAGTATGGGAATTGCTATGAGATACATACCTAAATTAGGCATGCAGAACAAAAATTAAAAATGACTGTATTTGAATATATTAACACTGATAGTACTCTCACTTCTTTGATTCTTTGACCAGATAGACTTTTGTGGGAGTTTCTTATAGCACTTTATGACTGTTTTCTAAAAAAATACACTTTAGAAAGTATAGTCTGGGCCTAAATCTCCTCCTTTTAAGATATAATTGCCACTAATTTTAATTTCAAGAGAACTTTCTTTCCCATCTCTTTTGTTTGCTATATTAGAGTAGTTCCCCAGGAATATTTTTGTTTGAAAGGTAAAAAGAAAGAATAAGCAGGTAATAGAAATGACAGAGTATTGGGATGTCATTTATTTTCCCCTAAAACTGTATGGAGTTTTCTTTCTTTATTGGCTTTCAATAGAAATTTTCTGTACCAGTATTTTCTTTTATTCTTTGTAATGTATGAGTTTATCATAATTATAGAAAGACAAAGCAGAAAGATTGAACCCATACAGGTGATTTACAATTTAAATCAAATAAAATAATAAAGCTAATTTAAAATTTAAGTAATTTATAATTGTTATTCTTCTTGGTTCAGCATAAATAATAAGTTACATTAATCATTATGATTAAAATTGCTGTTACATTACATAACATTACACATTTTGATGTTTTCTGTTTATAATCTGTTACCTATAAAGTTGTTACTAATAGATTTTCCTAACCATGGTTAAAATTATCATAAGTTTTCTCATGTTTGTGGAAAGAAAGTAGACTATTGGTTTAGCAATCAGAGTTTGCTAACCATTCACATCTTAGTTCCCAGGATGCTGACACATAGTAGGCACTGCAGGGAAATCCCATTTTATTCTCCTCCAAGTGAAGGACATAAGACTTAGAAAAAAAAAAAAAAAAACATTGTTTGGATACCAGACAGGATGGGATTAACTATTAAAACCTTATAATGGGGAGACATGATAATATTTTTTTTACTTGTAATAAGGTGATATTTATTTATTTTTACTGCAGAGATGGTAAAATTCTCAACCCAGATTGTCCCATTCCACACAAAGCCATATGCTTGAAAGTGACAACTCAGAGTGCTCCAACGAACCTTCTTTCGCCCTATTTCCAGGATGCACTCATGTTTTCTTAGCACTTTGACAGTTTTAGTTCATCTGAAATTATGGTTCTTTTCTAATGGTTTCTAACAACTCTTCCTAAGCATGGTCCTATTGAATGTCCACATCCTTCAGAACTTGCATATAACAGGAACAAAACAGCTTTGTTTTCTTTAGTCAGGTAATACAATATAAAAATGCAAAACTGATGGAAAGAAGAAGTGGTCCAGAGTTATCCTTCCTCTGCTATCACAAAGTTATCCCCTATCAGGAAAACAGCAAACATTGAAAACCATATTTTTTTTTTGAAAGGAGATTGCTTAAATCAAGGAAACCTCTGAAAACATCAATAGTTTCATAGAGTGATGGCAAGATAAAGAAAGATCAGAACATTCTGATCACACCTTACCAATCTACAAATACTGATGCTACTCATTTTTAAAAAGTGAAAGGAATAGTTTTTTTTTTCTTATTTTATTACTTCTTAACTAATTTTAGTCTAGCAAATCTGTTAGAGACATGAAATAAATTTAACATTTCATTCCTGTACCATTATTTGAGTATAAGCTCTAAGTCTTTAATCTTACTGGCTGGAAAATGAAATTATTTTCTAGAATCTTTTTAAGCAGGAGCACTGTAATGCTCTTTCATGAAAAACATGATGCAGCAGAAAAGATCAAAGATTTATAGGGAAGTTCTTTTTCCTCTTTTTGAAAGTGGATGCCCATGGCTTTCACTAATTGAAAATTTTCTTTACAAAAACAGACCTGTAGGCAGTCTATTTGCAGCTGCCAGCATTAACTGCACATCGCTGTAACTTCCTGCTTTTAGAAACTAAGAGATCAATGGAGCTGGATGCTGACAATTTGAGGTAGACTTCACTAATTTGTAATGACATGGGCGTGCAGAAAAACAAGTAATTACCTAGCCATTATCCTTCATAGTTTCAAGTGATACAATTGACAGTATCGTTATCCATGAGTAAGGAAAGGGAAAAAAAAAAAAAAAAAAAAAAAAAACTCGGTGGTCATTAACATTGTAAACACTTATGGTTCATTTTTATTAGGAAGCTCTTTTCAATGTAGTAACTTTCACAAATCAACTGTGTGTGTGTAAACTGATACATTTCAAATCTTTGAAGTAAAACCATATAGCTACCATTTTTTTTTCTTTGCTGATATGGGCAAATTGATTTTTGTTGCTCTTGTATCCAAACTATCCTTTTTTCCTTATATTCATGAAGTCTGAATTCCAGATCCAAGTCTGGAGTTTGGTGTCTCAGGATGAAAAAAGTTGTGGATAAGGGAGTGTGGCTTTTAGTTTTCTTCGGTTAGCTTAAGCCAATTACAAATTTGGATAGAGTCACATTTTATTAGACTTACACTTAACTAAATTGTTCCAGCATCACTTTCTTTCTACCTGCAGATCATATTACAAAACGATTTTAAATAAAATTATTATTGTTTATAATAATAATTCAGGTCAGTAAAAAATTCAATTCAAAAAAAGTAATTAAAAATAAAATCCTCTCACCACTCAAAATTAGCAATAAAATGTTTTTGTGCAGTTCCTCCCAATCTGTTATCTAGGAAGAAGGAGGCATCTCTATTCTCTCCTTGACAGCTGGAAACGTTCTTTTTACCATATGGAAGCACATGAGTCACTCCCCCCTCAAGAACCCTTGCTAGAGGCCAATCACACTTGAAGAAAACTCCAATATTCTTTCCTCATCCCACAAGGCCCTGCATGATTTAACTGCCTACACATCCTCTGACCCCAAAACTCTTACACAGAATTCTGTGCACATCTACTGATAATCCCACAAATTAGCTCATTGGTTCTTTACACCATGACCTTCAAATCTCTGGTTTGCCATCATTTAGGATGACCAAAGTTGTCCCAGTTTTAAATCTGAAAGATCCATGGGCCAGAACATCTTCAGATCTCATCAAAATGTGAGAATAAGGGTATAATTAATACTCTGTACCCAACTAATTACCCTTAACAGGGTAGCTATTTTAAACATGCTAGTTTTTGAATAGTAATTACTTTTATGTCCAAAAAATTGTGTGTTACAGTATGAATTATTGATCTTATATTTTTCGGCACTAATTTCAAATGCCATCTTTCCTAACAAAAACAAAATATAAATCTGAAGACCAGTTTTTGAGTATTTATACTTATTAATTAATTATTCATATATATTAGCAAGAAGACTATAATTTTAAGAAAATGACTTAGCAATATGCCATAATATGTAGAAACAAAATGCCATTCTCATTATTTTTATTTTTAGTGTTTTATTTGTTCATTTACTTTTCAGATGAATTTCAAAGTAATTTTGACATTATAAAAATATCACATTGAAATAAATTTGAATTTCATAGAATTACAACTTAATTTGAAAAAAACACATATAGTTATAATAATACGATTTTCCACTGAGGGCCGTAAAAAGATCCATATCAGTTTCCAATTATCTTTGTGATTCTTTATACCATGTTAAAGAATATTTGTATATTATATAAGCTGAATTTATAAATATAAAAAAAAATGAAGTTTTGGTTGATTTATCATTGTTCATTTTAATTGTTTTGTCAGATAATTATTTTAAACAAGATATTTTATTTCCAATATTATATATTTCTTTTTATTCTTTTGAATAGAATTCTATAATCCTTGTATTAAACAAGGACTGTAAGAGCTATTCTTATAATATATCCCTTTCTTACTATTAAGTAATTTTAAGTTGTCTGAACAATATACTAAGATGAAGAAAGATGTGAGTCTCCATTTAGTTACTAAGACATTTAGCTATCTTTTTCAGAAAGTTTTTTTAGTTTTCCTACTTTTATGTATCTTTATTTTTTCTATAAGCTGAGGAACATATTTAATTGGGCTATTAACAGTTAGGCTTCATGCTGCCTTCAAGAAAGTCTCTCTCAATTCAGGTTAGAGCCTTGCTGATGGCCATAGCTGCCAGCTGCCCTGAAATCCTGCTTGTTCTGCCTATGATTGCTTCTACTTTCTGTGGCAGGGAACAGTTACTCCTTTGGTTGAAAGCCCCTCAGCTTTACTGTGTACCCATTGATGCCACAGGGGCCTTGACCATCTGCCTTTAAATTCCATTTGGCCTTCTTTAAGGGAAACAGCCTTCTTCAGATCCTCCCTCATAAATTGTTCAAACTTGTGATCCTACCTTGGTGTCTGTTTCATAGAAAATTCAAACTCAGGCAAGTTATGCTGGGAGTGTCAAGACTCATTACAGTGGGGCTGTGGGCAGGGAGCAGCCCCAAAGTAGCTGGTAAAGAGGATAGTGTTTATTCTCCATATAGTGGTACATAGTAATGTTCCAGTCACTAAATATTTTATCTGACACAACCTTTGTGAATACATCCCTGTGGAAGAGAAAGCTCTGCAGGTGTGATGATTTGTGTATTTCAATGTTATAAAGGGACAGTGCCTAAAAAGAGCATAGTTTGTGACTTTCTAATAGGGTAATATTGATGCCCTACAGAAGAATGAGAAACTGAGGGCTATCCACAAGCAGTTAAAGACTAAGAAGAAAAGCCACAAAAGACCTAATGCTTAGAGATTCAGAGCCCCAAAGATGTTTAAGTACTCAACATAAGCAGATCTATGCTAACATTGAGTCATGGTTGAGAAAACCTAGGTATATAAAAAATGAAATGCAGACAGCCATATAGATGTTTATGATAATACTGGCATTTGAGAACTCTTGGGAGCCTCAGAATTTGCAGAAATCACCCATACTTCATTCACCAGATATGCTTTGATCCTTTGCTCTTTAAAGGTCTGAACCCCCTTACCTGCAAAGGGACAGGTGATCTGCCGCCGTGTTATCCCTACTTTTTTCCTGTATGCTAGACATGATATAGAATTAAATTCCATTCTTGGGTTATGGTGGATATTACTAGGAAGATATATACACTGAAGGAACTGAATAATTTAGTGGGAGCACAGGGAGTAACACTGTGGATGGTTTTTAAGAGTGCATAATAAGAGAGCCAGAATATAAGACTTGAAAAGCATAACCTCATTGACGTAGGTACACAGACTCAGGATATTGAATTTAATAATCTGCCTAGAACCTCAACTAATAAGGGAAGGTCTATATTAATGTGGCATTTAGAAATTTGGTAAAAGTGATGGCCAGAGATAAATGAAGTAAAAAATGTGTAAGCTATCTTAAAAGAAGGTGGTTGAATGAAAAAACAACTGGGTACAGTGGGTTTGATAAAATGCTAATATTATAAGAGGCCAGAAAACCAACCCAAAGGTTATATTCCACAAATTATTAACCGAGGTTCAGAGAATTACACTGGTGAGAGTCTCAAATGGATTTCATAGGTAGCTCTGTCCTGCAAGCCAGGGATAAAGATAGGAAAAGAAGTCACAAGGCTGAGCTTATTACTGTCTATAGGTATCATGGTGGGGGGGGGGCATTGTGAGAGAGGCCAAGTGGCTGTGCTTAACTATCAGTTGACAGAGGACACAATTACCATTAATACTAAACAAGGTAGAATTTGGCCAAGGCTTGAAGGAGAATGGGGGGAAGCAGTGATTGCTAGAACAGTTTCCTTAGGCTGAGGTGGAAAGCCAACAAGCTTGCTGCTTACTCTTTATCCCTGACTAATTGGAAGTGTATGGTCACCCCGATAAAAAGTCAAGTTCTATTATCTGGTTTACAGATCTGAGCTAATTTTAAGATTCAGAAGGCACTGACTGAAGTGGCAGCCTCAGGAGACCTAATGGCAGGTGAGTTTTCAGCTATTTGTCCTGGTGACAAAATGCCTGGAGGAAAAAAAAAAAGTTTAAAGGAGGAAAGATTTTTTTTTCTTATGTCTTTATAGGTTTCAGTCTGTTTGTTTGTCTCTGTTCCTTTGGAGGTAAGAAGAGACAAAATATCATGGTGGGAAGGTGTGTCAGAGGAAACTGGTAGTGACAAGCAATACTCTTGCAGGGTCCAAACCCAGTGACCTACTTCCTCACATTAGGCCCGACTCCTAAAGTTTCTACCACCTCCCACTAATGTCATCAAGTTATTGATCCATCAATGGATTAATCCACTGACTTGGTCAGAGCCCTCATGATCCAATCATGTCCCCTATGATCTTCTTCTGAACTTTGCTCATCCAGGACCAAGCCTTCAACCATGAGCCTTTGGGAGACATTATAGATTCAAACCATAACAATAGTACACACTACAAGTCTCCTCAGTTCTTTTCCAAAGTAACCTAAAACCACTTTGGTGACCATACAATAAAGAAAGAAAATACTCAGACATTAGGGGAAATATTAGACACAGCACAGTGTCCATGTTGGTGCTGATAATTACAGAAACAAAATGTTATTATCACCTGATTAGGTGGAGTCTTATGGGGACCAAGTAATAACTGGAGTCCTGACTGAAGTGCAGCTTACAGAGGACCTCAGTGTTCTTTATCCCCAGTAAAAGTAAAATTGATGTACTTGGCAGATGGGACAAAAGATCCCATACTAGAGCTTTGCTGTGTGAAAAACTAAATAGAAGCCTCTGAAATCATGACCAAGACAAAATATTGCATTTCCAGCATAAAAGCATGGGAGATGTCAGAGATTAGAATGATTAAAACCATCTTAAAGGAGCCAAGGAATAGCAAGGTGGTGGTCCTATCATATTTCTACTTAGTTATCGGTTCTGTAGAAATTGCAGAATATGTGCAGATGGTCTCAGGCTTACTCAAGTAGGAGACCTTTACATCTATTGAGCTGGATATGGGACTCATTGCCAGAGCCCATGAGCAAAACTTAGACACCTGCCATGAAGCTTCTGGTCTGGTTAAACTATTCCTTTCAATCACAATAAAAATGGAGAACCAGAAACAGTTGATATTCACATGGAATGGATAAAATATTTCTTTAAATTATTACCTCAGGGATACTTGAATTCTCTTCCCTCTGCCATAATACAGTATAAAGAGATTATTTCTCTGAATTTCCATTCATTGCTTTGAATATCATTTTTATGGTATCATATTTATTGGATAAGACAAGCAAGAGACAGCTAGAGGTTGATTTGGATGACTTGTTACAACACATTCCCTCTGAGACTAGATGCTAAATCTACGTGATTCAGGAACCTGTGGATAACAGTAAAGTTTTTTAAGTCCTTATGTTTAGGAAATGTGGTGGGTAAAAGAAAAAAAAAAAAAAAAACGCTGCCTCTTGCATCCTTAACTACAAAGGGTAAGGCACAGTGCTTAGTAGATCTTTTGATAATCTGGTGACAGCACATTGAACCCAGCCCTTATCATGATATGAAATTATCTCCTTTAGTTGGCTATTTACCTATTATTATTGCTGAAATTCCAATATATAAAGTTGTATCTAACTCAATAGCATGCTCAGGGTAGGGTGATAGCAGACATAAGTCCTAGATGAAGTCATAGAAGTGAAATCTTAGAGGATGTATAAATAAAAATAAAACCAACTACAAGTTGGTTTGCTTTTCATTGTTGTCATGCATTAGAAATACTAAATAACATACGAGTGATAAAATACAATGATCTCTAAGACTATTTGTTATTTAAGTTCTAAATAATTGCTATAGTTAATACTAAGTATTGTGCATATCTATAAATTTAGTTTTATTTCATAGATTTAATTACTTTTTCTTTAATAAGCATAACATTTTACAAGGAAGATAATTCTGGGAACTGTTTTCGGTTGACTCATGAGTCAAGAAAAAGAACCAGCTAAATGGGTTTAATGAAGATAGCAAGCTTGCTAAGGTTGAGAATTGTTCAAACTTCTTTCAAATTCACCTCCTGGATACAAATCCAGTACTAACTATATATTCTTGCATTTGAACAGTGGTTTTATAAAAGATAATACAATAGAACTGGAGTTTCTGTAATTCTGTTATTGTGATCTCTTAGAATTTGAACTTGTGAACTGTGGGATATAATATTTTTGTTTGGCATATGCAGATTTTAATTCATACATGAAATGCATAAGTGAATTTGAATAATATTATCATGACATTCATCTCTTTTTTAAAAAAGAAATTAGAACAGTTTTAGATTTACAGAAAATTACAAAGTTGGTATAGATTTCCTAAATACCCTATATATAGTTTCTCTTATGATTAACGTCTTCCATTATTATGGTATATTTGTCACAAATAGTTAACTACTATTAATACAATATTATTAAATAAAGATCATAATTTCTTTCAATCTCTCTAAATTTACTGAATGTGATTTCTGTTCCAAGGTCTCATCCAAATCACAACATTTATATTTAGTCCCAATGTCCTTTATCTGTAAGATAACATGGTATTTTTTTTTATTTGGCACACATGTACCATGTGAGCTAATTCTGTCCTTCTGATTAAGGAATATTTCCAGCTCCAACTAAGAATGTTTGGAAATAATTTTGTAAAAATATTTTTAATATGAGAAATTTGAAACATACACAAAGTAGATATTATAATATTTTTTCATATATTCATCATGTATTTTCATGTATTCATCATGGGAAAATTATTTTTAATTGTCTTAAGTTTACAAGTGAATACATTAACTATAATATGCTTGCTAAAGGTCTATTTCAAGTTAGATTTCACAGCTCTTAGATAATACTTTCCAGGGCCTTTGTTTTTCCTGCCATGATGAAGTTTAAGACTTTAATTTACTTTTTTCTAATTTATTTTCTATGTTGCCATTCAAATGTAGATTTCTGTTCTACATGAGAGGTACACATTTTGATTTCATAAAAAAAGTAATTATGGCCTATCAAATTGACTGGACATGTGTCAATAATAATTATTAAGACTATATAACAGGGGAAAAGAGGTTATTGATTGGTATTGTAAAGCAAACATGGTACAAAATTGTGTACATGATGGCAACCGTGTAAACAAATGTTGTACCTGCACCTATACTAATCAGAGGAAAGTAGGAAATAATGAAATTAATGTTTGTGGAACATGGAATGTTTGCAGTTGGTGATTTTTTTAAAAAACTGAACATTTTAAGTTGAGATAATTGTAGATTTGCATTCCATAAGAAATATTGCAGAGAAATCCTGCATTCAGGGAGCTGCCTGTGAATTACTTGAGGGTCTTCACTTGGTATCGAGCCATGGAGATTTAGATTTTTCCTTGAGAATTATCCAGGCTCCCCCTGCACACATTAGATTGACCAAGGCGTATGACCTCTATCTCTGCTCTCCAGAGTTGGGCATAACCTGTTGGGAACTGGACAGCCCACCTCCTACCTTATTTGGCAAAGAATATTCCTTGGAAATTATTCCTTTGCTGTTCCCCAATATAAACTGCTCTTTTCAGTATGAAGCTCAATCCCTAATATCTGGCTATCCCTTCCTGCCTCCGCTTTCCAAAAATATTTCCTATGTTCTGTGGTTTTTTTGACACTACTTTTCTTAGCTTTTATTTTGCAGCCAGCCCATTCTGCCTAGTGGAACTTCATTCCCATCCCTGTTCAGGTTGTGGGCAGGACCTGCATTTACTTTGCCAAGTTCCCCCAGGAATAACACCTTGCAAATTTGGACACTATCACAACTGGGACAGCAGCACCATCAAAGTCAATGTCATTGTCTTCCTTTAAATGACAATCCTTTCAAAGATGAAGATGAAAAGGAAGCAATAGTTATTATTATTTGTTGTTCCAACGGTATTACTGAAACTAATTCTCTTACAGAGATGGAGGTATATCTATTTGGGTATCAGATAGGTATGCTGTGATCTAGCCTTTTACTGCAGTTTTAACAACATAGAAACTAGGACATTATACTAGAAGGTAAACCAAAATGCATATATATATCATTTTTTTCAAGTAGAGCTACAATTTCTTAATTTTTCATGAAAGTCAGTTGCTTGATGTTTATTTCTCTTCAGTAGTTGTCTTCCCTTTGACTTTAACTCAATGGTGAGTGCTCTTCCTGACTTGTAGCATTCTGTACTAGCAATGGATGACATAACTTTGTCTGTGACTCTCTTCATTACTGTCTCCTTCCAATTCTCTTTAACTTTGAACAAGAAAATGAAGCCAATCAATTCTCTAAATAAAACTGAAAGACAACTTGCCCCTTATGCACACTTAAAGAATCATATGAAGATTCAATTAATTTGATTCTTAACAATCTGAAAACAGATGGGCACTAAATAACAACAGGATATTGCTATAGTGTCAATCATATCAATGGAACTTGAAGTTGTTGATTTGCTTCCCACTTAAAAAAATGAATACAAATTAAAATGCAAATGAAATGATAAACGCAAGCCCATTTGTAAATTAAAATACTACCCATAAGAAAAGTGAAATGAAACACTGAGCCTGTCATAAGAGAGGTAAGATATCAATCAATGGGTGTTAAGTTTTGGCTCATTTTGTCCTGCACGTAACGATCAAGGTGATAGAGTGCCTTAAGTTGAAAACTAAAACATTTTTTTTTTCATTCTGCAGTGAAAAAAAAAATACAGCATAATAACAAGTACCATCATCTTGCACATTGGGTGAGCTACATGCAAATTAGTCAACAATTATGGTTGACTAAGAATTATATTTAACAATTGAATGTCATTTCTTACATGAATTATCATAAGGCAACTGAAAAGTAGTATCAGAAAGCATTTGAAAAGTAGTAAAGTAGTCATGCTTACAGGGGTCAGTTCTAGAAAGTAGATTTGAAGCCAAAGTGGATTACTTTTTGAGTTAGAAAGAAGGCTAAAATCCTTTATATCACTAGGATGAAGAGAGTGGAGTTATTACATGATGGACAGGTACTAAGCAGGAGAAGCAGAAAATACTAGGGAGGGCTTCAATAAATTTAACCATGGTTTCTCAAGAACTTTGTAATTGTTTAAAATTAAAACTCCAAAGAGTAAAATTTGCATATATAGAAGTATCTTGGCAAGTTTAATTGCTTAGCTAAATGACCTAGAGGTAATTTAAAATTTGTGATTTTTTTTATCTCTGCTCTTTTATGTCCAAATACATCATTATTGCTCTTTCATCACCTTTAACTTCTGATATTTCTAATCAAATTTTGCTTTTAAAAAGAAGCACTTGTCATTTCAAACATCTGTCTGAAGCTTTCTGCTTTTTATTAAGTAGAATTTAGAGATAGTTTTTTTTGTTCTATTTCTATTGCATAGCTAATAACATCAAAAACATTTTTAAGCTTCAATCCTTAAAAAAAATTAAAAAGAAGTTTATAAATTTAATCCTATAGTTTATCTTTGTTTGAACTGTAAGTTAGTCATCTTAGGTATTCAGAAATTCTTTCTCTAAGGAGATCTATTTGTTAACATTATGGATAACATATTTTATATAACCAAAAAAGTTTATTCTATACATACTATAAATGACTTCATTTGCTGAAAGGAGTTTCCAAATGTAAATGCACATTCTTATTGTGACTTTAAAGTTCAATGTTTCTTTTTTTTCAGAAATATTTTAACAAATAGCCTTTCTGTGTGTCCATATCCCTATTTATTCTGATTTTATCTCATGAACTACAAATTTAATAATCTCCATTTATGTACTCCCAAGCAGTAGTTTTCCATATTAGCTTACCTTTATCATGACAAGGTCAGACACAGTGAAGGAGACCTAGACCTGAAATCCCTTACTACTGGGAAGAGTACAGATTCCAAGAAAATGAAGACCTCAAAACAGATCTGAAATAAGTGAACCTTGGCATCCATAAGAAATCATGAGGACCTCACAGTCACAGATTTAGGGGCAAGGGAGCAAACCTTTTTGTAAATTGGGAGTTGAAAGACCTGAAATTTTGCCTTCTTCATGTATCTAAAACAAGTACTGTTTTACAAAAAAAGAAAAAGCTTGTTGTGCCAGCAATTTGAGTGGCTCCCAATCACCACTATGAGATAGTTTCACTCCATAAAACAAGTAACTGTCACACAACATTTTTCATATCTTTAGAGAGAGAGAGAGAGAGAGAGAGAGAGAGAGAGAGAGAGATGCCCGGGAAGGGGCAGACAGAGGGAAGGATGGAAGGAGAAACAGTCTGTATAACTCATGTAGTACTGGGACTTTCAGAAAGAGACTTTTTTTTTAAATTTATGTTCCCAATAATTAGTAAACTATCAGGCTAAAAGGGGACTCTTAGTCATATTTGATATCAAATTAATATGTGAACTTTATTCAATAAGGACAAGGCTGGTTCAGAACTACAGTAGCTACATTGAGTTTTTCTTCTGGTTAAGAGTCCCAAATACCCAATTTGAAGCAGTATTAAGTGAAGATGATTTATCATTAGAATCTTGAGATGTTCAATAAAGAAATATACAACTGAAAGAAAGAAAATTAGGATAGAAGTTCTACTAGAATTTATTGACCACTGGAACCAGGCTTGCCCTTGCAAGTCCTCCGATCACCAGGGTTTCCGTCCACGTGGCAGACGTGGGGCTTGTCCGGTTTTCCATAATATGTGCCCCAGCATCAGAGACATACTTTTCTTTCTCTCTCCAAAATCACCTAGGAGGATAAGTATTGTCCAGTCTTGGAACAGGTGCTCAGCCCTGTGTCTAGGAGGCAAGATGCCCTCCAGGGATATAGAATTATGGAATAGATGTATTGAATGGTGATCTATACAAAATTGGGCTCTGGATTGACAAACCAATCATAATTTCACTCTTACATTTCTTCAAGTAAGACAGTAAAACAAAAACTAAACAAAGCGGAGAGTGCAGAGAGTTTAAAAATTGTGAAGCTGGAATTTGAGAAATAACAGAGAAGTGACCGGCAGAGGGTTAGAGCTAGAGCAAGAGAGATGGTTTCAGATCCATGCTGAACACTCACTGATGGTATAGCTGAAGTAACTTGATTTCTTTCTTTGAGGCCTTATATGGACAAACTTTTATGCGCACAAAGGTATAAATTTAATAGAATTGTGCATATACCAATTATTTTATAGGTGTTATTATATTCACAATCATTATCATCCTAGTAACTCCTGTGAAGAGGCTACTAGAAACCAAGCCCACGTGCTCGTCACTGTATCAAACAGCCACCCTTTTGAGTAGGGCTCGCATTCTATACTCAATATTTTTTTCCCAAATATAGATCTCAGGAAGAAAGATTTGTTTATATTCTTGGCCCTGTAAGAAAATTAGAACAAGGATAACCCTTTATGTACCTTTGATTGACTAAGCTTCCCACACACTCATGGATCTCACATTTAGAAATACTTTGGCACACCAGTGAGAGAGGCATATTTTATATCTACAAACACACATATGAAGACAAAAATGACTAATTTATAGCTTTATTCAAATATGTATAAAATATGTAACCTTTCTATTTTTTTTTTCTTTTTTATGTGTCACTGTGCATCAGAGCTTATTCCAGACCTGCTAAATGGGAGGGGGGTGAATAGAAGGAAGGAGAGAGCAGCGAAAATTCAATTTAGATTGCAATAAAGTTGCCAGATCATACCCATAATATATCTTCAGAATGTAATTTGTAAAGCCACTTCAAACATACATCACAATCTAATTGTGATTGTCATATTATATTAAATTGTAATTAATAAAATACCCGGTAGCATTCATTAATTCAATTCATTCCTCGTTATGCTTCTTAAAACATATCTATTTTATTCTCCTTTACTTTTCTGTAACTCTTTCTTGGCCTGACCCCTAAGCAATTATAGAGAAGATGCAAGGGCCATGGCTCAGCGATGTTTAAGAAAGTGCCATCAAAATAAACAAGTGTAGAGAACATATCAACCCTAGAGGGAAGCCAATGCTAAAGTTGGATAGCATTGTTTTTATCACCAGGAAGCAAAACTGCAGATGACAAAGCACAGAGGTGAAATAGTCATTCATCCAAGAGGAAGGAAGGACCTTACTCTAGCTCTACATTTTTTAGATATTTAAAATGAGCAAGTTACTCAAGATCCTAGCACATCACCTTATTTCAAAAGAACAAGATTGGCCCAAACAATCTCTTATGCTTCATCCTTATCCAGTATTTTGAATATATCCTTTCTTTACAAGCATAGCTACTTGCAAGGTATGGTAGCATATGCCTGCAATCCAGCTACTCAGGAGGCTGAGGCGGGAGGATCACAAATTCAAGAACAACCTGTGTCACATAAAGAGATCGTGTTTCAAAATTTAAAAATGAATAAACAAACAAACAAAAAAAGCTCGGGAAGTACCTCAATGATAGAAAGTCCCCTCCCCCTGAAGAAAAGAGTAGCTTCTTAATGATCTTACTATAAAAGAAGTTTATTTATTCATTTATTCATTTGTGCATTCAATTATTGAACAACTACTATATGCTAGGCCCATGTAAAACATAGTAAAATATAAGAGTCTTGTAAAAGTCATAAAGACCATAAGTAATAGGTTACAGATAAATCTTTGTGATGATACTGGGAATAAATATTTAAATTTGCTCTATGAAAGTCAAGGAAAATTTCATACAGGAAATGATATTTAAGCTGGGGCTGAATGATAAATATTTGCTTTAGTAATGGATCTTCTAGCTGCAAGTCAGAAACACTGAAGTCACCTTTGATACTAATCTCTTCCTCTTGCCTGGTTTTTACCACTTAAGTTATAATTCTTCTCTCTTTTCTTTACTTCTACTACTTCCTTCAAAGTGAGAAGAATAATCCTGGTTACTCACCTTCCTGCTTTCTAGAGATGAGGGCCTCTGGTGGGCATCCCAACAAGGCAACACCTCTCCACCTGAGCCCACTGTGCCTTCTGCGGTTCAGTGCCTCTCTCTCCTCTTTATTTGACTCTTGTAATTAATACTCTTTTGGTCATTCTGTCCTTTTGCATTTCTTCCCTTTTAACTGTGTGTCTTTCATTCTTGGTTTGTCCCAAATGTGTTATGTTCTTTGCCCATGACACAATTTTTGCCCCATGTTCTCCCTGCCTGGGATGATTTTCTTTCCCTTCTCCCTTTAGCCAAGTTGTGTCTTCCTCATCTTCATATGGCAGTTTAAAAGTTATTGCCTCAAGAGATATTCCCTTTGTGAACTCCTCACGACCACCATCAAAGACAGAGAGTCTGGTTAATTATTCTCATGGAACTCTGTTTTACTTTTTTTCCTTTTATAACAAAAACATATCTTAAATTGTAATCATTCTTATAGAAGTTGTTGAATAAATATCAATCTCTTTAAATTAGATCAAACCTCAAGCCAGCAAGGGTTATCTGGCTCTGCTCTTCATTGAATCTCCAGCTCATAGGAAATTTCTTCACCAAAAGTAGAGGATTATTAATGAATAAACTGAATGAGTAAATAAATTAATAGCATATTGGTGGATGAACAGACAGTGGATAATTAGATGGGAAAAATGAAGTTTGCCAAAGGGATTAAAAAAAAATGAAGATGAAAGACACCCAAGCTCTTCACGAGCAAAAGCAGAAGGAAACAGTAGCCTATGGCTTTCCTTTGGATGGACATAGAGTGCGGAGGACACAATGCTGGAACAGATGAGGCTCAGGGAGTAGGTTGGAACCAGTCTGCAAATTAGCTGTTTGCCAAGTTAAGAAGCTTAGATTTTTTTCGTCCTGGGGGCATTAGAGAATCAGAGCAGGTTATTAGGAAAACAAATAGTATAATCATATTTGCTTTCCTATTAAGATAACCCTGGCAGCACTGGGGGGATGCAGTACTAAATATTAGGGAGACTTTATAGAGAAACTAGTTGGAAAGCATGATTATACAGAGTTGAATTCAAGATGGTCCAGGCAAGAGGAGCATAATCCCAGACTGCACATCACAGGGATTCTGGGTAGGATGGCTCAGAAATGGTGGACACATTGAATGGTGAAGAAATGTTAAAGATGAGGGTAGAACAGAAGGCAGGAGTGTGGTTGGGAAGGGTTGGAAATGGCAGGTCAAGTCATTCTGTGATTGATCTTCATCCTTGCCTAATTTGATTTTACTTTGCCACAGTTTCAGAGATATCAGTAACTAAATTAAGGATGTGCCAACACTGTGAAAGATGATTGATGGATATAAAGTGTACGTTATTGATTTATGAGGAAAACAATGAAATAAAGACTTTTCATGCACATATTCTAATGAGCTGGTTAGATTGAATACTTCGGGTTAGACTTCAAGATCATTTGTATTTTAAAATGTAGTTTATACATAGTAAAGTAAAATTTCTAGGAACAATGTTAAGTTAAACACTATTTGAGAAAAAATATGTCACAGAGCATATACACATTTCTAAGCAGAAATGAAAAAGTACTGTGTGAGACTGAAATGAATGTATATAAAAACTTTTTATTTTATTTTTAATACAATCTGTGAGATGTTTGATAGGAACATTGCTGTCTTTTGCATGGTGAATTATTTCCCAGAAATGGATCTTGTTAGGTATATTCTTGCTATATAGATACTCAATTGGTCAACTTGTGTGATTATTTCTCTCCCCTGCCATCTAGTCTGGTATATTTTCTTCTCTTCTTTATTCTGTTTGAGGCCTGAAATATCGAACCCTGCCTACCATATCACCTGAGCTTCCTCGACTGCTGGCTGGTTGAAGTAGGCCACCAATGGTGAACACAAGAAGGAGCCTGGAAGGTGGAAAAAGAGGCATGACACCACATCTCTGTCTCTAGTATAGATGTTTATGGACATTTCTCCTTCTAACTCCAGTTTTTGCTATGCTCCAGTGACTGTGCAATTTTCTCTCTTGTCCAATTCAGTCCCAGAGAGGCAAATGGCTTCCCTTCTTAATATTCTCTGGAGTATTTCCCTATCTTTGTGGTTCCTTTATACTTGGCCAAAGGCATATACATTGTTCCTTTATTAAATTATTTTGCTGAGATAAATTCTGTATTTTCTGAAGTCACAGAGACTTGGTTCCAATAATTGCTTCACCCTTGTTACTTGTGAAACTTGAGCATGTTATAAATTCAAATCTTCTCATCTATAAAATGTATATAATAATGAGATGAACCTGATAGAAGCCCTATAAAGATGAGATGAACAAATAGCATCCAAAGTGCCTTTCACTGGACTTAGCATTTATTAGTCATTACAATAAACATTAGAAAGACTTTACTTAAAATCTAGTATAATTCCATGAAATATGCCAAGTAAAACGCATGCATTCTCTTTTGGTGTCCTGGCTAGGAAAAGAACAAATGATCATATAATCCTCTACCTTTACACCTATTTGCTTTTCAAGTGGAGAAAGAAATTTTAGGCCCAGGTAGTTAGAGTTTTAGAAACACAGAGTGGAGCCACTTTTCCCCATCAAGGAGGGTATGAGATAAAACAGATTATTTTTACCAGGAATTTCGTATACGAGGTTTAAAAAATTATATTAATACTCACATTAGGTAATTTGTAGGTTTTTTTAATGGATATTTAAAATAGTAATCTAAATCCTCAATTCTGTCACCATATTAGCATCTCATATTTGAGAGAATGTTTTACATTGTTTATTCTAAAATCACTATAAATTCACACTGGAAATATCATTTAATCTCAGTGCCTAGATTTTCTATAAATTGTCAAAGAGACCAAAAATATTTAGCTGGTTAGTTAATGGACAATTCACCTGAAATGAAATTGAGATATACTACATGAAGACAAATCTTACAGTGGAAAAAGCATAGATATACAATATATACGTGATGCCAGAATCAAAGTTTGTAGATGACAACAATCCCTGAAAATGACTACATTATGTAGTGGCTAGGAAGCCAGGGAAAAAGAAAGTGCTCTAAGGAATGTATCAGTTCCTCTTGAGCTGTCCATCTACATTGGATCAATAGCTCTTCCAACCATGGGACATTCAAGCTTTCAGCTTGAGAAATTGAAGTTCTCAAAATAAGTCAGGGTTGCAACACAAGTCCATCATGGTGTGTCACAGAAATGAAATGAGTTGTCTCCTGCTCGATTGATGACTGACATCAAACCAGGAAGAAAAAAGGAGGAAAATAAATGAGACAAGGGTTTTGAAAAGTTGTTACAGA
This sequence comes from Marmota flaviventris, assembly GCF_047511675.1. NCBI lineage: Eukaryota > Metazoa > Chordata > Mammalia > Rodentia > Sciuridae > Marmota > Marmota flaviventris. The sequence continues at coordinate 84,295,440 of NC_092508.1, forward strand.
GGCTTCTGTAGAAAAGTTTACAATAAGGCCTCTGCTCTCTGCTTAAAGCAGATGCATAACTCCCACTACAATAATAAGAGCTTTACAGCAAGCCCAGGAAGCAGTGAGGAGAGAATTCCCAGGAGAACCCCGTTTACTGCTATGGTGTTTTTATACAGCTCTGCACAAGACACCCAGAACTTATCAGACTAGGGTGGTTTAGAACCAGAAAATACCCAAAGATTGGCAGAAGATGAGAAAACCAATGGACGGAACAGGTGATTTAAAAAAAAAAAAATGATGATATAGATTGTAATAATGACCAGAGAAACACACGATGGAAACGGCCTACCCTGTAAAACAAACTTGTAAGAACAACAACAACAACAAAAATATCAGAGGCTATTCAGCATATGTCTGTGTTGTATAGCTAAAAAGACCCCTGCAGTGCCTACAAACAGGCCAATGAAATCAATGTTTGGTGTGATTGCTAACCAAGCTTCATGTTGATAAAAGGAAAAAACAAAAAGAGAGAAAAACTTTCCTGTCCATGCTACAAGTCCTCCTGCTCCTCTATTATCCAGGCTTTCAAACTGATTAAACTGAAAATACTTTCCATCAGTGTATAGAGATGCCCTGGATACGTTGGAGAATTGTGAACTTCAATGCCTTAAATGTACCGGCTCTTTTTTCTTAAGCCATGGCCTGGAGCAAAGAAAATAGAGTGGGAAGCAATAAGCATCCCTGGCATCAAAGGTGAAGAATGCTCTGCTCAAAGGTGAGATGACTGTATTGCCTCAGACAGCCTTGGTCAGTGCCTTCCAGTTATTAGCCATTTTCTCTAGATGGCTCTCAAGCTCTGGCACTTGCTGGGAGACCTGGGTTGAACCTCCTTGAATCAACTGGCAGGGATGTCGCTTCTAGTCCTCTTCCTGCTCTCATTTTTATTTATCATTAACTTGGTCTTTTCATCTCTAAAATGGGATGCTCTCCCCTTACACTTGATAGGATTGGATAACGGGGGTTCTCCAATCAGTATGCAAAATGATTGGCAGGAAATCAAGGACCTGACTTCAAAATATTAATGTACATGAATTCCCCTCCTCCATGTGCCTGCTGTGAAAAAATCATGGGCACCACCGTGAATACAATGTAGCTATGCAATGTTTACTGAATTAGCACTCACTCTGTTATCAAATATATAATTTTGTACAGAATTCCTGAAATATATACAGTATTTACTTCAGTGTATTTAGAGTAAGCTTGAAGTACAGCTGTAAATTAGTGTTCAGAAAATTGCATTTGGAAAATAATAGAGCACACTTGGAAACATATGCTAGTTACTCTATTGCCCGAATGTGTCCACAGATGTGATTACATACATGAAAGCATGATTATAAGAAGCATACAACAAACTCTTCTGATATTTTGCTTAGTGATAGATATTGGAGCGAGGCAGTTTCTGTTATTTCTTCAATTGACATAAAATGAATGGGCAACTATCTTCTCTTCTCTACGTTCTCTTTCTTCTTTCTAAAAGACAAAAGCAAATTTTATCATCCTCATTTCTCCACAGGACCATTTGAAGTGGTATTTCAGATACAAGTTTCTTCCAGTAAGTTTGCATATTTGAACATTCTATTAAAAAGTAAATCTCTATGATTTTTGAGCCTCTTCCATCTATGGACTTTTTATCTAACTTGATCATTTATTCCTTATTTATTTATTTAATTACATATTACTCTGTAATGTTTAAAGTACTAAATTAAAATGGAAAAATTTTATTGCTTGATTGGCTAAAATGTTGAGCATGTTTTCATCCTCAAAGAAAAATTCCACTTTGTCTCTGAGCTTTGATTAGTTAAAAATACAACTTCCTTTTCTTGTTTCATGAAGGAAATCCAGTTCTTCATCCCAACTTTAGGGGTCATCTTCCTATTTTTCCCTCCGTTAGGGCTTTGCCAAGGAGTAGGCAGGACAGAGTCTCATCAGAATAGATGTGGATCTTTCTCATGTGATGAGATATGAGAAGGTGGCAAGTTCTAGGAGGGAACTCATCTCCTGTGAGTGGCATTTCAGACTTAACTCCTAATAAAGGCTGGTTAGTCTTAAAACGGAAGGAAAAAAAATAAAACATTTTTAGGACTGAGTACTCTTGCTATTTTAGTCCATTTAACCTAGCTGGTTTCTGTCTTCTAAGTGTAGGCTACTAAATTTTGGTGATTTGTCATCACAGTGAACAAATAGCATACATTTAACTCATCTGTGCTGTCTGAAGAGTAAATTCTATTCCTTCCTGGGTGTTGTTTGGATCTTCTCACAGTCTAGGTTTGAAAGGCTCAGAGGATTCTTTGACCCATTCTTATTTCCTTGGAATATCTAATCATCAATAGGGTGCCATCAACCACCAAATGATAACTGTTACTTGAAGAATGTTAGTGTGTAAGTGAATTCATTTAAAATAATATTATGGTTTGGAACCCACATGTCCCCCAAAGTCACATTCTGAATGCATGGTCCCCAATGCAGAGAGGTGTGGAGGTTGGACTTTTAGGCAAGGATTGGATCATAGAGGTGCTGACCTCATAAAAATATCCTCATCAAAAAATCCATAACTTGATATATTAATCCACTGATAGCTGAATGGACTATTGGGAGGTAGAACCTGGTTGGAGTAGGTAGGTCATTGAAGCATGTGCTGGAAGGTGGTTTACCTTTTCCCTAGCCTCTCTCTCCTCTCTTATCTTCTCTTTTCTTGTCTTTACCACCCCTCCTTCCTGGCTGCTACAAACTGATCAGCTTTCCTCTACACTGTTCCTTCTACATTGATGTTCTGCCTTACCTCAGGAACAGAGCAATGGAGCAGGGGAGTCAAGGAAGGAATCCTCAGAAAACGTAGCCAAAATAATTCCTTGGTTGTGCTTCTCATGTCTTGTTTATTACAACAATTTAAAGTTTACTAATAAAATGAGAAGCAAACTTTCACAAGTAAAAGTCAGAATTTTACTTTACAATAGCTGTCTTAAAAATTGAGATTTTCAATGGGTGTGTGAGTGTGTGTGTGTGTGTGTGTGTGTTATTGGAGAATGAACCCAGAGGTGCTCTACCACTGAGCTACATACACACCTTGTTTTTTATTTTGAGAAAGGGTCTTGCTAAATTGCTGAGTCTGGCCCTAAACTTGAGATCCTCCTGCCTCAATTTCCCAAGTCACTAGGATTACAGATATGTACCAACTTGCTCAGCTAATAAAAGTCTATTTTTTACTTTACTGATAGGATTTTTTAAGGCACATTGGAACTTTGTACTTCTAAAAGTTTCAGCAGAAACTTACTGCTAGCTTTCTAGTTGTTGTAATTTTAATTACTACAACTTGATGGTATGGACTCTTAATCTTCCTTAATCTAGGGAATAATCATATATTATATGATTCCATGCTGCCAACTTCCAATAGGGATTTCATTTGTTATGCTTTTCCTCACATGTGCCCCATATGAGTTAGGGCTGGTTTTCCTTCTTAGCTGTTTGTAGCTATATTAAACTTTTTCAATGTCCATGGGAAGGGCTCTGTCTACCCATGGTATGTTTGGCTACTTGCTGTAAATCCTCTTCCTCCTTTTCTTATGCTCCATTTCCTAATTTTCCTGTTTCACTCTGCCAACTCACTCTTTCCTGTTTTCTCAGCTCTTCTACAAAATCTTATGTAAACTTTTCTACCTACCATTTGGACAACTTGACCACGCATCTCCTTTCTGAGACCTTTCTTGTATTACCTTCTATACTCTATTTTGATTATTTGTTTGTCTCACCCAACTAAACATCGAAGCTCTTGTGGGAAAGAACCAAGTGGTAGAAATTAAAATTAACCTTGCTTGGAGTATTTTTCAATAAATGTTTCCTAAATTAGAGAATGAAAGCTGAACCCTCCTAGATCAAACGCACTTCCTCACTGAAATCTTGTCCATTTTTATAATGTGAACTCATCATATTGAAAGTGATTTTTTTTGAAAAGAGCAATTTCTAAGTAAACATATTAGAGCAGGTAGGCACATAGTAGAAGCTCAAAAATGTTTGCTGACAATTTAAAATGGAACTTCAGCATTAGGCTGATTTTTCACTTCTCTATACATTTTCAGATGTGATTGTCACAACAATTACCTAATATGCCTGCTATAATCTTCAGACTTAGAAATCTTAATTAACATAGTGATATATAGAATCAAAACTTAAATGAGAATTAACCATTTCTCTTTCAAAATTGTCTGTGCTGAGTTTTAAATTTTAAGTTTTACAGTGATATTTGTTTCAGACTGAAATAATGTGAAATAGAAAGTTACAGGAAGATACTCAAGATGGTTACGGGATAAAGGGTTAAAAAATTGGTCAGTGTAAATTACTTAATTTTTTTGCACTTGTCTCTTTGTCTGAAAGATCCTTGTCCAGTAGATCAATTTGTCATCAAGAAGGTAATCTATATTTACTTTGAGGCAGGTACTGTAGCTCTTAACTCTGCATTTAGCTGATTCAGCTCCTATCCAGACTACTTTGACCTCAGAAATATTCCCTGCTAACTGTCCTCCTGTTCACTCCAATTTGTACTGCCTAAATGCTTACTGCTGAGTGTCCCTCTGGCCATTTTGAAAGGTGTTTCATCACACTACAATAAACGTGAAATACTGATGCACTCAAAATGGCACACACATACACACACACAAGGCAGCTGGATATCGACATGGGAATGGACAGGAGCATTTATTACACTTTACTCTTATACCATTGTCTACCTTTGGCAAGGGAAGATTGTAAGTGTCCCTGGTGGTCTATGCTGATCAATACTACGTGGGAGTTAAATTAGACCTCAAGTCAAGCACACATCTATGTTGGCTGAGATACCTTCAACCTAAAATCCCTGGAAAATTTACATTTTTCCACTAAGTTAACCAGTAATAGAGTGAAATGAGTGAGAAAAAAGCAGCTGTTTATTCTGTGTCTTGCATCTTTTTCCAACAAACCTGGACCCATATTTTGCCCCTGTAGGGGTATTATAATAATAAACCTAACAGTCTCTCTCAAATTCTCAGCCTGGAAACATTTTGATTCAGTAAAAAGAACATTCACTAAGGAAGATGAAACCTTATGAAATCAAATTTGAGAACCTGAGAAAGTCTCTGGTTACCTATCTTTTCTATATGCTCTAGCTCAATGTTTTCTAAATCTTGAAAGCAAATTGGGAAACAGATGCTCTTTGGATGGCAGAAAAATCATCATTTAAACTAGTTGTTAATTCTGAATTGCTAAGTCAAAGTAAATTTGAAGTACCTGATTCATACCTGTTAAATTAGTATTTCCTCAATTATTTTGGTTATTTGTAATTTTCACATAATATCTAGAAGGCATTTGGCTCTATGTACAGACTTCACTATATATCACCTTTGTAATTTTTAAAATCAGACTACTGTTAAGCTTTAATGTATCACTTATACCTCCATTTAGTATTCAAGTTGTTTTCCAAATACAACAGAAGAATTCCAGAAGAATTTTTGATAAAACAGATTAAGCCTCAATTTAAAACAAACATTACAAGAAGTGTTTTTGACCTAACTTTAGATAATCAGAAGCACTTTCTTCTTCCGGTCATGTTAACTAGGAATAAAACTGGCCACTAACTGGGTCAAATTTCTGAGAAGGGGAAAATCATTGTATTGGAATAACCCTGGCAACTGATCTAATAGGATTTTTAACAAAGGATTCTTGAGAAGAATGGCACACTTCTGAAGACCAAAACTGAATGCTGAAGCTATTGAAAATTGAGTCCGCAGCTTATTTTCTGTGAGATCCTGATGAAGGTTTAACAGTGATCTACCTGAATGGGGGAACTCAGATTTGTAGTGTTTTTCGATTTTTATAGTATACATACTCAGGGCTGATTTTAATCAACCAGAATGACATCACTAATTGGGAATCAGGAAGAGATGCCATGATCATCTTTCCTGGATTGATATGCATCAACTCCAGCACACCCCTAGTCATCTGATAATGTAACTACCCAACAAAATTTATAATGCAAAACTGGGGAAGTAGCCTAATTGAATGCACTGGAAACATTTAGTTCAAAGTGCTAGGAAATTCTGATTACTTTCTATTTTTACTTAAACATCAGCAATATGTTTTATTTTTCTTTAAGCTTCCGGAAACTTGTACATTTATTTTACTTGTCTCTCTGTATTTGAGGATAGTAATCTTGGTTTTGCCTCATTGAATTATGGTCCAGAAGTATTTGGCTAACTCAAGAATGAGCATAATCTAAACCAATTAAGCATATATATTATGTATAAAGCACTATTATGTATGTATTTGTTCTCAGATATCTATAGGGTTGTCTCTTTCCTCTTCAAGGCCTTTATTCAAATATCACTTTTTAAATTCAAAAGACCCTAGATGCCCCATTAAAAATTGCCAACCAATATTTTGGTATGTTTAACACTTATTATGCGGCTTCATCTATTTTCCCTAGCACTTGTATTTTCTAATATTATTGAAAATTTAACATTTATTTTTTATAATTGTCTACTTTTACCTCTCTTCCACTAGAGTTCATAAATCTAGGAAGCATAGCATTTTTTTTTCTTATGTTTTGGTCTCTCCAGTATCTAGAACAGTGCCTGGTATATAATATGTCAATGAATATTTGTGAAATGGATGAGATTATCTCTGATGATGAGAATAAAAATTTATGATGTTTCTGAAGAATTTTCACATAGTATTTAATACTTAATTTATTTAGAAGTTATTATGGGATTCACTCATCAATAAATTTAGAAAATGGCCTAAGTTCATACTCTTCTGAAATTATTTAGATATGGTTCCAGTAAAAAAAAAAAACACAAATATTTTATAATCATGTGTGTGGGAGGGGAGTGGGAGGCACTTACATAAATTTTAATTGAGTAAAATCTTATATTTAATCCAAGTATGTCTTCTAGGTTTACAGGTACTTGGAAAACGATATTTTACATTATTCTCAAGCTAAAATCCCATATTTTCTGTGTTTCTAATTATTTCAGTTCTTATAATTAATTAATAAACAGAGAAGCATACCTTTTGTTCCTATAAAGTAAATAACAACATTCCCTCTTATATCGCCTAGAAGGAAGGGGTCATAAACTTTAAATAAACTCTGTCCTTTCTAATACAAAATGGGTCTATGTCACACTTGTTCATAGCATTTCAAAATGGTTTTGAAGAAAACCATGTACAAGTCTTAAAAGCATGTGTTTTAAACGAGAGGCTAAAAAAGACAAAACAATTTACCACCCAACTAATACGGAAGAAAATTATTTTGAAATATGAAGCAGGTAGTGCCTGGTGCCTTTCCTTTGTTAGCAATTTGAATCCAATTTGTGGCAGAAAGGGCAGCCTCTCCTGGATCAATAGGGTGCATTCAGCACAGCTGACACACTACACCTGATCCAGAGTCAACCTGGCTGGGGACCTATTAGCTATACCTGAGGGACTCTCCCTAGCTTTTATCTCCAAGTGCATCTCCTAGGATTACAGGTACTTGAGGCTAATTAGGTCTGCTCTATTACCTACCATGAAGGCCCTCTGTTTCTACAACATCCCGTTTACCTTCCAATTTCAATGAGATAATCAGGGTGCCACAGTGCACTAAAGGTAAAATGATAGCCTTGCATACACCCCTGGATGCCTTTATCTCTTAATACCATGCACTGATGCACACACATGTGACACACACACACTGGAGGGTTACAGAGATAATAGCTGGACTGACCTGTTACAATTTTACCTTGTTTGCTTTGTTGCTTTTCCTCAGAAGTCAGTCCCCCATCCAATGTAATTATGTGATTAGAGCTAAAGACTACAAACAAATAGAGATTTGTCCCCTCCCCTCCAGTGAGCTAAGCGCTGAAATCAAACCTTTTAAACGTGAACCTTTGGAAGCCTACCCCTCACTGACACAGGGCGGCAGACCTGACTCACCTTCTGTTCCTTTTGGACTCATTAAGTCAAGGAAACACCAGCAGACAGCAGATTTGGCCTTCGTGTTGCATTTGTTTTAAGTTTTAGAAGATAAAGTTAATATTTTATTGAATTGTATGGCATATTAATAATATCACAAGAAATTAAGACCATGGATTAAAACATATACCTTAAAAATATTGAACTCTGCCCTATATCTATCCTTCCTTATTTGGGCAAACCTTTTGCTCATTATATATACTAGTTTCAGAGTAATTATATTTAAGTGCACCATACAATAAAGAATGTGTTTCCTTTTCTGATGCACTTCGCTGAGGTCAAACCCACCAGATTTTACCCTGAAAGTTATTTTCCCAACTCACAGGGAAAACAAAAATAATTGGGTCCACTATTCTTTGGGAGGAAATGTATATGCAAAGAAAAAAAATGGCAATATTATTTCATGTTGAGTCTTTGCTAATATTTTTATCTTTAAATAGCATAGTAGTATGGGCTGGGATTGTGGCTCAGTGGTAGGGCGCTCCCTAGCAAGGGCAGGACCCAGGTTCGATCCTCAGCACCACATAAAAATAAAGGCATTGTGTTGTGTCCATCTATACCTAAAAATTAAATATTAAAAAAAAAAACATAGTAGTCACTTTTCTGGAGGAATTTTAAAGTGATTTGTATGTGCTTGATTTTGGCCACTGTTTTGTGCTTCCTGGAATTCTGTTCTTTGTCCAGTTTCAAACCCACAGAAATCTCTTGGAAGGGATCTGTGATAGGTTACAGAAATGACAATGTAACTCAGGGGTTATATACCCCAAATACTACAAAGATCAGGCAGGTGACACAGGTGGGTACAGTGGGTTTTTTTTGTGACATCATGAGGTAATCATCTGAAGAATTTTTTCCACTTTGGAAAATTAAACTTTTTTTTTTTTTTTTTTTTTTTTTTTTACCTATTTTTCAATTCACATACAGATATAAAGAATAATTTAGAGAAATCCCATGTACTCTTTAGCTGATATTCTTCAGTAGGATCACCTTACAGTATTAATCACAGCCTGAATATTGACTTAGATATCATCTATCATTCTGAAATTCTCAACATTTCTCCAGTTTACATGTATCTGTGTATGTATGTTTAGTTCTACACAATTTTATCTTCTATGTAGGTTTTCTATCTACTACCTCAGACAATCAAGATACAAATGATTCTATAACCACAGAATCCCCCCTTAATAACCATGCATTCTTCAGTACTGGACCCCCTTCTTCCTCTTGCCCCTAATCCTTACCAACCACTAGTCTGTTTCCATCTGTATAATTTCATGACACAAGAATATTGTATAAAAAGAAACATGCAGTATATAACATTCTGGTACTGACTTTTTTCACTTTGTATAAATCCTTTCAAATTCATCCAAGTTATTATATGCACCCAAGAGGTTCTTCTTATTGTTAAGTAACAGTCCATACACAGTGAATGTATCACAGTTTGTTGAACCATGCATCCATTGAAGAATGGGTTATTTTTAGGTTTTGCTATGAATATTTGTGTAGGCTTCAGTGTAAATATAATTTTTCATTGCTTTTTTTTCTCACTTTCATCAGAAACAGAGACTCAGAGAAATATTTCTATTATATAGGAAAAACGACCACACAGATACAATGAACATTGGCAGGTAACTCTCAACCTCAGAGCTATAGAACAATAATTGTTGTTGCTGGGTGCTGTGCCAACTGAGTATGTGACTCACTTCCCAGACCCAGCAGACATTCCACATGGAAATATGGACCCAGTAAGTTTAGATCTACTTTGAAGAGAATCCTAAAATCTGGATAAATATATAAGACTTTCCAGTTTACACATTTTATATTGAAGTAGGCACATTTTGAAATATTGTGACATCCAGTGAAGTATAAATCTACAAGCTAGATTTTTTTTTTTCAATGATGGGCCACCATTTAGTTTTCAACCTCATATTAGTCAAAGAGCTGACTTTATGGAACCCATGGCTTAACTGAATTTACCTGAGAACTAGTTTTTATTTTCCTGCCATTTTTATCTCATTTTAAACTTCTGTAATGAATAAGATTAAGTCAAACAAAATATATTTAATCATCTATTAGACCCATTCATTCATTCATTCATTCAGGAAGAATGGAAAGTGTGACAAGTGTCAATTTGCACCTTGGCACTTTGGATGTATGGTAACAGTAACTGAAGTTTCACTCTCACAGAGTGGGTGGTCTTGTGCCATGTTCAGCCTGGTACCCAAAAGTGACTCTGGCCCCAATGGTGTGGTTTTTCTGACCACAAATTCTGTTAATAACTATTAACTTCAAAATTCATTTATTAGACGATGTCTGAGGTTTTAACTTCTAGACGTGAATTTTGTAGAAAAACTAGGGAATCAGATAAGCTGAGGCCACATTCTAGCATGGACAAATCAGTCACAGATGAAGAACAGCTGGCCCATTGGAAGGAAAGTGTTGGCCGTAGCCCCCTTGGCCAGTCTCAAGTGCTAATGTGATCAGCACAACCTCTGTGAACATGTGAGTTCACTATCTCTGCTGCTGTTAAAATAAAATATTCAGCAAACAATAAGCATTGTAAATCCTGGCTTCACTTAATAGTCATTTTCTCTATCCCGGGAAATTACCACTAAACTTGAGTTATTGCAACCACATAGATGGTTAAATATGTTTTGTATGATTGGGTCATTGCATTTACCTACTCCAATATATAACCCTTCATTCTTCAGTAAAATCTGTGTTAATTTAAGATTTACAAGATGTAAAATCTGAACAAACATGAGACCAATATAAATTCATGATTTTTATAATTCTTTGAGGTATCATTGACAATTAAAACTTGTATATATTGAAGTTGTATGACGTGATGATTTGATATATGTATACACTGTGAAATGACCACTATGATCAAGGTAGTTAACATACCCATCACCTCACATAGTTACCCTTTGTGTGTATGAAAGAGAGAACACTTCAGCTCTATGGTCCTAGCATATTGTAAATGCACACTTCAATATTATTAACTATAGTTACCATGCCGTACATTAGATCTACAGAACTTTATCATATAAGTTTAAGGTTTGTACCTTTTGATCAACTTCTCCTATCCCCTTCCCAATTTCTATATCCATGATTCTATTCTCCATTTCCATGAATTCAATCCTTCTAGACTTCTCATATATATCATGCTGCATTTATCTTCCTTTCTCTGACTTATTTCACTTTATGTAGTGCCCATTATCCATGTTGTTGCAAATAGTAGGATTTCCTTCTGCAGATAAAGATTAATGATGATAGTGTATGTATGTGTGTACGATATATATGTACAATACACAATATACAATATACATGGCACCCTACATTTTATTCACCCATTCATTCTTCAGTGGGCAGGTAGGACGTTTTTATATTTGGACTATTTTGAATAATGCTGCAAAGAACCTGGCAGTATTCAGATCCCTTTGACATACCAATTGTATTTCAATTGTATTGGTTCTATACCAACAGTAGGATTGCTAAATCACATGGCTTTTCATTTTAAATTTTCTGAGGAGCCTCCATACTATTTTCCATATTGTCTATAAGAATTTATATTCCATATATATTCTTTAAGAATTTATATATATATATATATATATATATATACACACACAAACACACACACACACACAAAGATACTCTCTTTCCACTTACATTCAACAACACCATGTGTTTGTGTGTGTGTGTGTGTGTGTGTATGTATATATATATATATATATATATATATATATATATCTTAGAGAAAAAAACATTCAGCTTTTGCCATCGAGTATGACATTGTCTGTGGATTGGCCATATATGGTTTTCATTATGTTGAGGTACATTCCTTCTATACATAATATTTTTAGTGTCTTTTAATGATGAAAAAAAATCTACTTCATCAAATGATTTTCAGATAGTCATATAGGTCCTATCCTAAATTTTGTTAATATGGTATATCCTGTATACTGATATGCATAGTTTCAAACATTCTTGCATTCAGGGATAAGATTTCATTTCATCAGGGTGTATTATCATTTTAATTTTGTGTTGAATTCGGTATTTGGTTGAGGCTTTTTACTCATACATTTATTGGCCTTTTTTTTTTTTTTTCTTTTCTTGTACTCACCTTCTCTGGTTTTGGTATTAGGGTAATGCAAATTGAGTTTAAAATGAGTTTAAAAATATTTCCTACTCTTCAATTTTTTTAAAGAGTTTGAAAAGAATTGGTATTTTTTGTTTAAATTTTGGTAGAATTTAACAATAAAGCCATCAGGCCCCTGGCTCTTATGAGGGGAATCTTGATTACAAATGTCATCACCTTAATGTTTATTGTCTATTCAAATTTTTCTGTCTTTATGATTCAGTCATGGTAGAACCATACATATACACATTTCTAAGGATTTGTTAATTTAAGTCATTTAATTTGTTAATACACTATTGTTTATAAGAGTCATCTATGTTCCTTGTTTTCTTTGGAACCAGTACTTTTGTTGCTTCTCTCATTTCTGATTTAATTTATTTTGTGTTCTCTAGTTTTTTTACTCTTTTTCATTAGGTTAGTTTAGGGTTTTCCAAATCTTAAAAAAAAAAAAAAAAAAACTGTTTTTTTTCAATCTTTTTTATGTTACTTCTAGGGTTTTTTTTTTTTTTTAATTTTTGCTCTCATTATTGCTATTTTCTTTCTTTGCTTACTTTGGTTTTAGTTTGATCTTTTTCTAGTTTTCTTTAAGTTTAAAATTTGATGTTTAAAAATCTGTTCTAATTGATTATACATGACTTTTAAAAATTTGTTCCAATTGATTATACATGACAGTAGAATGTACTTTGATAAATTATACATAGATGGAGTATAATTTCTCATTCTTCTGGTTGTACATGATGTAGAATACCACCAGTCATATAGTTACATATGTATATAGGGTAATAATGTCTGATTCATTCCACTGTGCTTCCTACCCCAATACCCCCTCGCGTCCTTTCACTCCCCTTATGTAATCTAAAGTAACTCTATTTTTCCCTAGAATCCCCCCTCCACTTATTGTGAATTAGCATCCACATCTCAGAGAAAACATTCAGCCTTTGTTTTGGGGGAGATTGGCTTATTTCACTTAGCATGATATAGTCCACCTCCACCCGTTTACCAAAAAAAGCCATAATTCCATTCTTCTTTAAGGCTTAGTAATATTCCATCATATTTCTTAATGTAAGCAACTGTCATTATGAACTTTCTTCTTCCATTTCCCACCCAAAATTTTCTATCACAGGCCACTGGAAATGGATGAATATTTCATGAGCTAATTTTTTTTTAACTCATTTAGCTTGAATATCGATGAAAATCCTCAGACTCTTCTGAGATAGGACATAAGGAAGGCTTCTTAGACAAATATTTAAGCCAACGTTTTGTATTTTGTATGTATTTTTAAAAAGATGGATAAAATATGCAATTTCTACCACTTTAGACCTAACTAATAATATACTTGTTGGTGTAGGTTACTGTTTGGAGCAAGAATACCAAATAAGTTTTAAATATGGCTGTAACTATGATAAAAGATTGCATTACTTTTTAAAAAAAAAACAGGAAATATTAAGACATCATTGGCTCTGTAGAGTGATAGATTTAAAGGGGATATTATAATACCAATTTTGGCATATTTGTTTATTTTTGAATTGCCTGCTCATAACATCATAAATGTTAGAAAATTATCAAATCCCAGGGCATCTTCAATGAACTTCGCTCCAGATTCCATGGCTGAGTTTCCCCATGTTTCATAGCATTCTGAAGTTTATAAACCTCAAGAGAGTATATTAAAGACCTTGGGATTTTTCTTTAACATAAGATACCTAGCCAAAAAGAAAAAAAAAAAAAAACAAAAAACGTTGTTGCTTAAAAACAGCTTTTCCAACCAAAGGCTATTAGAAACACACTGCTTTGTTCATATATGAACTAATCTTGTAAGGAATGCTTGCTCTTTTTGTTCATAACCTGGCCTTATGACAAGGGTGAGGAAGAAGAAAAAGTTGCCTAAGGCATTTACAAGCTCTACAAAGACTTTATTAAAAAGAAAAATACCCACAAATTTACTACCGATCCATCTAGATCTTTTACCATGTTGTGTCAGCTCTCATGAGAGAACTGCAATGTGAGAAATTTAAGCACAAGAAGTCACAAAAGCAACTGTTTGATGCACAGAGTAAACCATTTAAAGGTACATTTTTCCTCATACATACTTGAGGGAAAAATCGGAATCTCCAGAAAAATTGAATTTGCTTTTACCAGGGCCAATGAATATTTAGTTCAGCTAGTTCACTAAAGATTAAAAAAAACTACTTGTGTAATACATATTTCATTATTATGATGTATATTTATGACATCAGCAAACTTAGGAGACAAAGAATATAAAAATGGAGAGGTTTAAATTATAAAAGAAGAGGCACACCACAAGTTGCAGATTTAAGTAATATTTTATTACTTAATATTTTAAAGTTCTTTATATCCTTTTACAACTAAATTGCTGCCTGAAAAAATACAAGTTGAATTAGACAGACCTGCCATTTACCATATGCATTTATGTTAAATCCTTTGGACTGTCAATCCAGTTAAATACAGCTTTAGTATTAAACTTACTAAGAGAACAGGAATTCTTCTAGTTAAATTTTAACACAGTTTTCTAAGTAACTATATTTTTTTTTAAATTTTTGTTTTGTTAAAAATGCTGAAAGTAACAAAGACCTCAATTTAGTGGCAATCTATGATGTTCATTTTGCAGAACAAACAACAAGGCTTCTACATTTTAAACAGGAGAAACTAAATCATTGCAGTGACAGTGACAATAAAAGCTTATCAGACAAGAAGAGATACTCATTTAAGTCCTAGCATTGTTGTTTATGTGCTCTGATATACTGGATACATTTTTTTTTTACCATTGTTATGGTTTGATATTAATCATCTCCCAAAAGCTCACATGTGAGAGAATGCAAGAAATATGAGATGAACAGATTAGGCTGTGAGACCCTAAATCACTTTATTAATCCAGTTGAATGGATTAACTGGGTAATAACCATAGACAGGTAGAGTATGACTGGAGGATGTGGGTCATTGGTGGTCTGCCTTTAGGGTTTTTGTGAACTAAGGTCTCTCTCTCTCTCTCTCTCTCTCTCTCTCTCTCTCTCTCTCTCTATATATATATATATATATATATATATATATATATATATATATATCTTTCTCTCTCTCTCCCTCTTTCTCTCTCTCTCCCTCCCTCCCTCCCTGCTATCTGGTGTCCTGTTACTTTCTTCCTCCATACACTTCTGCCATAAATTTCTGCCTTACCTCAGAACCTGAGAAATGGAGTCAGCCATCTATGGACTGAGACCTCTGAAACTATGAGCATCAAATAAACTTTACTCCTGTAGAATTATTCTTGTTAGGTTTTTTGATTGGAGCAGCAAAATAAAGTTGACTAATACAGCCACTTTTTAAAATATCTGAAGTGGAAATGATATTCTTACATATCTAATAAATTCTTTTAGGAGCAAGTAAGATAATAATTGTATTTTGGAAAATATAATTAATATAATATAAGTGGTTTTGGAGAGATAGTGAATATAATACAGACATGCTAGTTACACAAGAGCACCAAAAATTTGAAAAATATAAGTATTATTTCTGTTTAAAAATGTAATAAAGAGCTGGAAGGAGCATCCTAAACATCCTGCCAACAACAACTAAAATTCAGAGAAAAGAGAAAATTCATTTTCTTTAAATATTTATTTTTTTAGGTGTAGATGGACACAATGCCTTTATTTTGTTTACTTATTTTTATGTGGTGCTGAGGATCGAACCCAGGGCCTCACCCGTGCTAGGCAAGTGCTCTACCACTGAGCTACAACCCCAGCCCTGCAAATTCATTTTTAAAAATGTTTTCCCCTTAATCCCATGAAGTTCTAGTGTTTTAGAGCAAGCAACAGGTCCTCAGTCTGAGACTTGAGTGTCTGCAAAGACAGATATGAGCTCTGATTTACCAGAGCAAGACGCAGCCAGAGACCAGTAAAATAGAGTTTGACTAGGTTGACTATTGATAATGTACACTGAGTGACCTGATGAGAGAAGACAATGTCCCTGAGAACTTCAATATACTGGATCTTGCAAGAATTCCCCATGAATTTCTCTGAATACTCATAGAATATTGAAAAGTTACTTCTTGGTACGCTTATGGGGAGAGGAATTCACCGCTACTGTGAATGTCATTGTGGTCCTTCTCCCCTCTTCTCTATGAAACAAATCCTTCATCTGTGGGATTAGGGCAGTGACATTGCTGCCCTTTGGAACCTATGAAGACTCACTGAAACTTGGATAATAGGAACGAAACCCTGAATCTTTAGAGAGGTAGCATAGGTGTATGCTGGGCTTAAAGCTTGGATTTGGAGAAAAGAAGAAACACTGAAAAGGCATCACCCAGGAGACACAATTACACAGTGTTTGTTTAACATGTTTAATACTGAAGGTTAATAGGAATAACGAGGACCTCTCCCCAATACTCCATTACCAAGCAAATCTGAGTCATGTTGCAACTTGAAAGAGAGAAATCCTAATGGTTGAATAGACATTGGGGAAAACAAAACAAAACCAGCAAACAAGCAAACAAAAAAAACCTCTCTTGCCAGTAGCCTTCATCATTACTAAAAGATTCTGAAGTCTTTGGCACACAACAACTACAAAACTCAAACTTAGCTCCACTTCCAGTTAAATTAGCTCAATTCCCTCACCCAAGTTCTAGCAGAATGAAGTTACCCATTTTGGTATGACCCCATTAGGTACACAAACTTCTACTTCAGTCTCTACTGTCTTGTAAGCCTGGCTTCAATCAAAAAAGAAATATGTGAAAAGATGAAGGAGGGGCAGGACACATTTCTAAGAAAGGAAATGATCTTAAAAACTAGAGT
Organism: Marmota flaviventris; assembly: GCF_047511675.1. Taxonomy (NCBI): domain Eukaryota; kingdom Metazoa; phylum Chordata; class Mammalia; order Rodentia; family Sciuridae; genus Marmota; species Marmota flaviventris. The sequence goes on from NC_092508.1 coordinate 84,312,405, forward strand.
CAAATATGGCATAGATACTAAAATTGTCAGACAGGATTTAAAAATAACTGATAAATATGCTAATATTCTAATGGGAAAGTTGATAACATGTAATACAAAAATGGATAATTTCAGCAGAGGGATAGATACTTAAAAAGAAGCATGCGGAAATATAAAAAATGATAAACACAGTAAGGATATAAATGTAATTAATGAGCATATCACTTGATGCAGTGCAGTTGAGGTAATAGTTTGAAAGTATGAGTACAGAAATTATAGACTAAAAATAAAACAAATTTAAGAAATGGAGAGAGAGAGAGAGGGAGAGAGACAGAGAGAGAGAAAGAAAGAAACTGGGAAAGACAGAGCAGTCTCACTCGAAGTCTCATTCTAAGCGTTCTGAGACTGTAAAATATCATGTAACCACATTATCCAAGAAAAGAAGCTAAGAGATACTAAGAAGAATATAAAAGAAGTCTAATCATATGAAATTCAAACTTCTAAAACACAAGGAGAAAATCTTCATGGTGACCACCACAAGGAAGACCACCACATGTACCATATAGCAAAGACAAATTTTACAGACTGCCCATTTGAAGTCATGCAAGTTAGAAGACAATGGAATAATATATTTTCCTATGCTAAGAGAATATAAAGTAGAAATAATTACAAAATCATAATTTTTGGCTTTTAATTACAGAAGTAGGATTGGATGTACATATATATTTAGCACTTTTCCCTGACAATTAATTAAAATGAGGCAAAATAAAAATAAGAGCATATAAATTTAGTACAACAGAAAGTCTAAGATGATATTAATTAGAGGCTAAAGATTTGGCAAAGTGTTAGAGGATGGAACTTTGGTGCAGAAATGATAGGTAATAAACAGATTGTAAGAAGGTGTAATATGAAGAAGGATGTAGCTAATGTGAGAGGAAATCCTTCCCATAATCTGGAGACATTTGAGTCCTAAGAGTGGCATATAGTATGACAGAATAATTTGTTAAATGTTATTAAACTGAGAGTAATTACATGTGTTCATTGCTTATTTAATACCCAGAAGTTAGATGTTTATTTACTAATTTTTAAAATGTAGATTTTATTAAATAGAACCAAATGCCAATATGGAACTAAAGTTGCTATTTGAGATGGAATTCAGTAACATTCCATATTTTGACTTTTTTTTGTGTACCAAATCTTTAAGTCTTTAACACTAAAACTGGCCTATTAATAGAGAAGCCCTGCTACACACACATACACATAGACCCTAGTCAGTTTTTAAGTTCCTTGACTTTTAAATAAGAACTGGCAACCAAGGTTTATTGACAATTCAATAAAAATTTGTAACATCAAATTGAAAACTACAAATAAACTCATACAAATGACTTCAGAGAAAAATAAATCTGGGGAGCAGAAGCAAAGTTGGAAAAAATGCTTCTGAATGTACTAAGAGAAACATTGAAAGATGCTACATTGGGTGGGAGGCAATTATGGAAGACAGTGGATCTACTAACCACGTTCCAAATGCACTATGTAAAATTGCTCCTGCCACATTGTTCCTGTCACTGAAGCAGGCAGATTCTCAGATGCTCTCCTGTGTGTGTGTGCCCTTTATAATTCCCTCTCATTGCATGTAGAAAAGATGAGTAATGATGACTGGGTTTCATTCCCACAACTATTTAGATTGACTGATCTCTTCAATTTGATATAATGATAGGAAAATTGCCCTCGGGGGGATCTGACTTAGTATGGTAAACTGAAACAGAGGAAATAGGCCCTTCCTGAAGAGAAAGAGCAAGAACAGCAGACATTCTCCTGCTTGCCTCTAAGAAGGAACCTGCTACATTGTAAAAGACCTATGTAGAGTAGAACCTGGTGAGGACCTGAGTGAGGCCTCTAGGAGCTAAGAGTTATCCCTAGACAACATCTAGCAAGAAAATGGACATCTCAGTCACACAGCTGCAAGAAACTAGATTTTCCAACAAACCTGTGAGTGTGGAAAAGGATCCTGAGCTACAAAAAGCAACACTGCTTGGATAACACCTTGTTTGCAGCTTCAAAGACTGAGCCCAGGTTCCAACTAAGCAAGGCTGGACATCTGATCTACTGAACTGCAAAATAAATAAATAAATAAATAAAATAAAAAAGTGTTGTTTTAAGCAGTAAAGTTTGTGGTAATGTGTGATGCAGCAATAGAAAATTAAAGCAATTACCACACTCAAATGTCTTTTCCTCTCCTTTGTAAATTTATTCCTTCCATCATTGTAGTCTCGTATTCCTCATGAAGCTTTAGATGCAACCAATATCTTTTATATAATAATCCTCATGTCTTAACAGTTTTAGCAAATGGTTATTTGTGCTAGGAATAGAATCATTAATACAGAAAGCTTTTTATCATATATCATCTCCCTATATGAGAAGCTCCATCAGTACAGGGCCGTCTCTTATACTTTTTAAAAATCCCCACAGTTCCTAGCACAATCCTTAGCTGTAAAAAGTATTCAATGAATATTTGACAGATTATAAACTAGCTTCACTTTCACAGTATATCACTGGGAATAAACCAGTATTCAAATCATCCTTTATGGATTCTAAAATCTGTTTTCAGAAAAAAAAATGAAAACTCTATAGCCTGGGTCAACTAATCAGATGAAATGTTTGATTTCAAAATAATGAATCCGCAAGCTAATTTCTATCAATTCTACATGAGATTGAGCAGGAAGAACATCACAAAATTTCTGGACTCAAATCCCAGAATCTCATGTAAAAAAATTTGTTCCACTATATTTGCAAAGGTAGAAGGAGATAGAGAGAGTGCAGCATTTATGTCCACAGGCTGAGAAGATAATACATAACAAGGCTTTGTCAGAGCACATGTGTTCATTTCCCATGTGGACAAATGACACAACTCCCCTACCCAGGTGGACATGTCTTCACTAAAGTTGTAACACTGAGTCAAGTAACCTGTTTCAAAACCTGACACTCTCTTAACCACAGACACCTGGCTTGTAATTATAGACCTTATTATAAATAGATATAAGCTTTGAGTGATTAGTTATTGTGTAGAAAGTATTCAACCGTGGACCACCTGATTTTCACATACTGCTGTACCTTCTCATTTCTTTGATACATCCTTGCTATTAATAGAAAAACACCTGTTTCCTGATAGTCTTGCAAGCTATCAAGACATATATTTATGTAGAAACAGCTGGGAGAAAGGTCCTTGTGAAGGACAACCAAATCCAACTTTTACCATCACAAAGCTTTCTCTGGTAGCTGCTGATGGATGCAGTTCTGCCTTGCCTTGCATCACTCCTGTGCAAGCTACCACAAACAAAGTGAAGCTACAGATAGACTTTAACTACTGTGGGAGGATTAAGAAAATCCTGCAGCAATAAGGATAGGATTTCCATTTGATCCTACAAACAAAAAGCATTTCTAAACCCACAGGTGAATGACATATTCTGAAAGACTGGGGATATGTTACAAGCATTTACTGCTTCCCTCCCACATCTTTTTAGAGCACCTGCGCACACCTGCAATCTTCCCTTCCTAATACATAAAAGCAGGGGGCATCTGACTACAATGATAAACTAGGAGCAGCTAAAGAAAATGAATGATGACAGGAAATGAAAGTGGCAGAGACAGTTTGTGGTTGTTTGATGACTTTAATGCAATGAATGGTGGCCGCAGTGTTTCCTGTCAACAAGTGTCTATATTGAAAAATAAAAAGCAATCAAAACAGTAACCGACATTTCAGACCATTTCAGAGGTGTCAGAGGTTTCATGCTTGACAAAACCACTTGTTTAGTGTCCTCTGCAGGAAATGCCTAATATTTAGAGAGGAATTATCAGTATAAAGCCGAGGTGAGTGGCTGTAATGCTGATTCTATATTTTAACACCCAAGAGAAAGTGGACCAAATAATGGAAGACCTAATGACCTTCATCTAATGAATATTCTACAAATTGTATAGGATAAGATGTTAGGACATATAATCCCAATGTAAATCCTACTAGTAATTGAAATAAATGATCTGAAATCAATTAGTTTATTTCTGTCTAATTCCTCTTCGTGTAAAGAATGATTCCCTTCCTTTTTGTGCCCAAGTCATAAGTCTGTTATGAGGTACAGAAAGAAGATTCACAATGGTAGAGGTGCTGAGAATCAGGGGGCCATCATACATAAATATGCTTTTGGAAAAAGAAGGAAAAACAACCAATGCAACATTGTGCAGATTTTTCTTGGCTAAATGGAGATATTCATACCCCACCATACTTTTATCTCATTTTTTTCTTTGAGACATCCCCCCCCTCCTGCAAGCTAAAGTTCTTACCGTTTTCTCCTTTGAATCTGGATCTAGGCCTACCACTTGACTTATCACAGTCTGATTTCTACTTCCATCTACTCTAACTAAATGCCAGCTCCTTCTTCTCCAGCAGGCAGCCCTGCCCAGTAAGCTCCTCTCTACTCAGAAAATTGTGAATCTGTATTACATGGTTCAGCCTTTCTCCTTGAAATTCTTCTCTTCTTTTTTTTTCCCTCCTTAAAAAAGAAAATGCTTTGGAGAAATATGGCTGTAATTAACAACTGACAAAAATATCTGGGCTTGAGCTGAAGTGGGAAATCACAAAGGTTAGTTACTTATTTTCTCATGCATTTACCATTTGTTCTCTTTTCTCAGGGAAGTTGAAAGACCTGAGGTTCAAACTTAATAAGGCCCCATACTGTTTCTAAGAGTATTTACAACATGCAAAGTATAAGCCAGTGCATTGCTTATATTTAAATTTGTTTTCACTCATCTGAGCTATTACACAGTATGCCATCCCTAAACCTTTTATAATAAGGAACACACGTTTCTCAGCCACGAAAGGCAATGAAATGTTCAGCAATTTGAGCTCTTTGGTACTGGGAAAGTGACAAAACATTTATACGTATCCAATCTATTTCACTGATTTGGCTCCAGCATTAGGAGGGACTGCCTGAGGCACAAACCTTTTGCTGTATACACATCCCTGGGAATTAGCAGGTGAACCAAATGGCCCACAGTGATGACAGCAACATCTTTCAAAAGACTCAACTTTACTAAGTGGAGTCCCCAAACACATTTTCTCTTTCTGAACATTATCATTTTTAAAAAGTTTAACTGATAGTACAAATGTTTGTTGACTTGGTTAAAAGAAATTTCCAAGAAACCAAAAGACTAAGGTATTAAAATATTTTTTAAACAAAAATGGTTTCATAATTGACTTCCTACAAATTATCTCCATATTTATCATTGATTTTTTAAATCTCTGAACCATATAGCAAGTTAGCTTAGAAGAATAACATCATGCTGATGTAGGTGTGACATGGAACTTAAAAGACCAGTATTTATGTATACCAATACACAGGAAATTTTCAGTATTTGCATTGTTTTTACTCCTTGAATTGGGAGTAAGTGATCTCTGGATTTCAGTCTCAGTCTTGTAAACAAACAATTATGATATCTATAGGAAATCACTTAATTTTTAGGCCCAATTTTTATTATTGTACAAAAAGGAAATTATAAAATAATACTTAAAATCTCTACTATGTTTCTTATTGAATAAATTATAAAAATAATTTCATAGCATGCATTTAAAAATTGATTTCCAGAGTTTAACAGCAGGTATTATATCTTTAACTTACACTTGAAATATTGCTTATTTATAATATCATCTACTACTCACATAAAAATATCTTGTTTAAAATTGATAAAAAGTACAGATGCTACTTCACATTTAAAAATATATTTTAAATTTTTAAGTATTTTACACCAACTATTGCACAGTACTATATGGTTAATGGGTTCAGAATAATTATCACCATTTGAGGTGACTTGTGTCCATATAAGATGTATGTAGCAAAATCTAGAATGAGGATTTATTTTAACTTTGATTTTTCTATAGGTAATTTGCACGGTGTTGTATTTTTTTTGGTTGTTATTTTTGTTTTGTTTTCTTTTTTTACTGTTAGCCCACCTGGCAAAGGAAATTTATAGAGCCATCTTCTTAAACTGTCCATTTGCTTTCCACCGTTACTTAGAGCTGTCTAAGCATTGTCTTTGTGCCATTTTCTGCTCACTACATTCCTGATGAGTCATGAACATGTTTTTCCAAGTTACCAAGGTGAACACATGTGTATGGAGGCATAGAAAATTGCCTAAAGGAGGCCAAGACTTAAGTCAACACAGATATGCCTTCAACTTTACATACACTTAGATAGTAAAAAAAAAAAAAGTACATGACACCCAAGTATTAGTATGTATAGTTGTGTCAAAAAAAATAGCAAAATAGTAAGACTAAGATAGGCCTTCCATGTTATCATTGCTGAACCATCACCAGGCCCTTCCTCACGGCCACCCACATTCAGCATTCTGAATTCCTGATCCAGCTGGGTCAGGAAATATACTAGGATCAAAGCAGACATTTTCTTTTTTGTCTAAATTACACTCCAAGAGATCCTAATTAGAATAAGTTATACTCCATGTGTGTTTAATACATCAAAATACACTCTACTGTCACGTATATCTAAAAAGAACAAACAAAAATTTAAAATGTTTTTTTTTTTTTAAATATTTCCCAACTTTCAATTGTCTTGATGGAGAAAAGGGTCAAAACTGTGCAGGATCCTCAAATTCTACTTCATTTATGTCTTTGTTGTTGGGATATAGTAATCAATAGAAACAATAGAAAAGGAAACGAAGTTAAAAATAAAATTAAATTAAAAAACAGAAACATATTACACTCCATTAGATTGTGCCTGGCTGCCTTTAGACAGTTTCTGGGGTAGACATACATGTTTGTGGTGATCAGCTTATTAACAATTCAGAACATGTGGGATTATATTAGGATATGTACTATGTCTTCCTCATCCATTCTCCCAAGAATGTTGGAGGTGGCCTAAATCTTTGGCCTTAGTGACTCCCCCAAATTGAGACAGATATGGAATTGGCCACAATATCTGATTGTGTCTCATGATTACATGAGGTTCTGAAAATCAGAGTTCTTATTATGTTCAAGATTATATTTTAGGTGTCAGAAATATACTGTAAACATAATGGTTGAGTGGAATGAAAACTGGTCAGGTAGGCATGCATAAAAAGGACAATTTCAAAGTAGGAAGACGGTATTAAATGTGTTAAGAAAGTAAAAAGGTAATCTGGGTTGGGGAGAAGTCTACTTTTCTGACAAGGATGTGGAAGTCATCTCTAAGGATACTTCAATTTTCTGAGAATATGTTAAATAAATCAAAATCTAGGATATCTTGATTAATCAGCCAACTAAGGAATGATGCTGAGAGTGGTTTCTGGAAATCTTCCCTGCTCCCACAATTGTCTATCACAACAGTTTAGCAGAAACCTGAAAATCCACTATTAAAAGTGTACTTTATCTTTTTAACCCATTAGAATTTAAATGCCCTTGAGAAGAACCATACTGTCTCTCTTCTTAACTTTACTTCAAATTAGTTTAACAGATTTTTAGAACAAAAGCTATATTTCCTTTTTGCAGTCATATTCTCTATTCGTTGAACTACAATTTATATATAATGTATTATAGATCCTTTGCATATAATTGGCCACATTTCAACAAACATCTGCCTATGTTACTATTACCCAAATCAAGATAAGAAATATTTGCTTCACCTCAGGACATTCCTTTCTGTTCCTTTTTAGTTGCTCTTCCTGTAGTGTTCTGATTTTGATTGTCTCGGATAAATTTTGCCTATTATTTTGTTGTTTTTATTCTCTTTGCAGTGCTGGGGATCCAATCCAGGGCTTCAATATGGTAATTAAATGCCCCACTACTGAGCTACACTCAGCCTCTCTTTTGTTTTTTTGAGACAGGATTTCACTAAGTCACCAAGGCTGCCCTGGAAATTGTGATCCTCCTGCCTCAGCCTCCCAAGAAGTCCCTGGGATTTTAGTCTCATGTCATGGTGCCCAACTGAATTTTGCCTATTCTTGTATATAAAACAAATCATACTGTATGTGCATTTTTGTCTCTGGCTTCTTTAGCTCAACATAACATTTTTGAGGTTTGTAAATAAGGCTTGTTACATGCATAGATTGTTTACTGTTATTTTTAAATAGTTAAATAGAGATCATTTGATGTGAGGAGAAAAAAAAAAGCCAATGAGCTGTTAAGAAGAAACTGGAGAACAGAAAGACAGAGTAGTTGTCAAAACAGGCTCTCTGGACTAGTGGCATCAGCAACCGCGTCACTGAGACTGTGCTAGAAATATAAATTCTTGGGTCCCACCCCAGACCTACTGAATTAGAAACACTGGGGGTTCCAGGAATCTGTTTTTCTAACAAACCCTCCAGCGAATGTTGAAGTACACTAAATTTGAGAACCAATGAGTAGAAAAAGGCTTAGAAAAGGAAGAAAAAAAATAACTAAAGTAAGGTGTTGGGATTCATGAAAGAGAAAATATGTTTGCTTTGCTTTTCCATTTTTCTTAGATCTCTTGAGATTCCAAGAAAGTGGGAGCAGTATTGATAGAAATAACTTTTGGAAATCATCTTTAGCATTAATATATACCTTTACTTTTAAGTATTTAGGGACAAATTCTTACTTAGACTCTGCATTATTCTTTAATATTTCAGCTATAGAAGATAAGTGGAATACTTGCAGTAATTAAAACTAGCATCTACTGAGAGGTGGTGATTTAGTTCTCACACACAAAGGAAAATTCAAAACTGAAAAGGAACAAAAAAAGCTCATTTTAGCTTTAAACATATCTTATGTTTCTTAAGAATTAACATAAAAAGAAATCTTGTAATGTAAAACTTGTTTGAAAATTATTCAATATTATTGTAACGCCTTTGCAAGTAATTCATTTTCCAAATCTGTGTCAAAAAAAAAAAAAAAAAAAAGCCCTTGGCCATAGAAGAAAGCCTTGTGAAAATATTAATCATTTGCTTAAAATTAAAAAAAAATCAGCAAAATTTACTGGGATTTGAAAGAAAATTTGAGTCAATTCAAATGAGTCAAAACTGAGTAGAAGAAAGTTCCAAGAGGACATAGGTTTCTGTGATAAGGCCTTTTCTATTCTAGGGGGAACTTGACTGAAGGTATTTAACACTTTAGTTGTTATTTAATTCAACTCAATTATATTAGAGTTAGTTTTATCTCCAGATAGTTTCAAGAATAGAAACATTAAGTAGTGACAACCTGGAGTTTTAATGAGAAAAAGCAAAATAAAAAATATATATATTTATACATATATATGAATGGATACAAAATCTACTTACAACATAAGACTCATAACCATGTAAAAGACCAGACAAGAAAGTAGACCTGTAGGAGAAACTAAGTTTGATACCAAAACTTAATTTTAAAAAAGTTGGTACTGGGGATTGAACCCATGGGCACTTTACCATGGAGCAACAACCCAGCCCTTTTTAATTTTTTAATTATTTATTTTGTAGGGGTACCAAGGATTGAATTTATGGGCATTCAACCACGGAGTCACATTCCCAGCACTATTTTGTATTTTATTTAGAGTCTCACTGAATTGTTTAGTGCCTTTATTTTTGCTGAGGCTGGCTTTGAACTCACAATCCTCCTGCCTCAGCCTCCTAGGCTACTGGCATTAGAGACATGTACCACCATGCCTGGCCTTTTAATTTTTATTTTGAGACAGGGTCTCCCTAAGTTGTTCAGACTGGCTTCAAACATGTGATGCTCCTGCCTCAGTCTCCTAAGTTTCTGGGGCTACAGTTGTTCATCACCACAACTGGCTGATAAATGACTTTTGAAATGCACCTTTGATGCTCATCCATCTTGAGCTATCAATTCATATACTGAACATAAGTCATTTTTCCTTGAAACTAAAACATGCAATAAATCAATCTATTGACTAGTTTTATATTGTATGTCATCACCTAATAATCTGAGTCCCTTGAAAATCCCATTCATCAGTTCAAACTGGACACAAAAAGCAGATGATAAATTTGAGAATTCTTGAGGTGAATGCTGAGAGTCTGCATCAGGAAACTTTAGTTAAGGAGTAAGACACAAGGATTCACCAGTATCTGGAAATAGGGATGGTTTCTAAACCAAAGGATAGTTCTAAGTTCATGTGGAATAAAAGGGACAACATTTCTATCTTTTCTGCAGATGCCAATTGCAAAACAAAAGCAGAGAGAATAGAAACGTAGATTTACTCATGTAAAACACTAAAATTTCTGAGGGCCCATTTCCCTTAAAATCTAAGATACCCATGTATCTCTTCCTGCTGCTATGAACTGGGGTACGCTGTTACTACTTGAGACGCCCCAATGGCAATCAGTACCACCTGAGAGTTTCAGGTACTGATCCGGAAGTAGTGAACCAAATCTCCATTTTAACAAGATCTACATTGATTTGTATGCATATTGAAGTCCGAGAAGCACTATAAAGTAGTATTTTAAGCTATTACTGACTCTCTAGGCTATTGTTTCTTCTGCGTTTCTTGATTAATAGATTCAACTGGAAACATATTCAAACTCTCAAGTCCTATCCCAGAATGATTTCATGAAGATTTCAGGATTTTAAAAAGTGTCCTATTTTCTTATGACTATATAAGCTTTGGAAACAGTTGCTTTGGGCTGTCAGAAAAGGGCTGATTCCAAATATGTGTACTCTAAAACAGAAATGAGCCGCCATCAAATTCATTGTTCTGTTATTTCCATTGATGTAAATTTTGTATTTATTTGGTTGTAGCAATATAAATAAATGACAAGTATTCGGACATAGGAAAAAATAAAGAAATGGCAATAGTAGTAATAAATAACAAGACCATGAGAAACATGAGGCAGATTGTTTGTCCATGTATACTTTTGTGTATCTTTAATGCTTTGTCTATATAAAACCACCTAGTGAAGCAAGTCTATCTCGAAAGGGCAAGAGAACTTCCAAAGTATTTCAGGGGGAGACAAAAAGGTGTATGTGCCTGGGGTTGGGGTGAGGGGCGGGGGAGAGTTAAGACAGATTTCTTACTTTTTTATTATTTATTATTTCTTACAATTTTATTATCCTTAGCACACAACCTGAACTTTGTTTTGTTTTGTTGGTTGAAACATCTATGTTTGGAGTTTATAAAAACAGAGTCTGAGTTGAAAGTAGTATGAAGTTATGTTTATCAGGAATGTTTTCTGGGTGAGTCCTAGAAGGTTGAGGTTGAAACACAAAGGATTAGTGAATTTGGTTTAAAGAGATAAATTTGATGTAGTAACAAAGTTTTTACTGAAAAGGAACTTAGGTGAGAACTATCAGACACCAACCCTTTGCAGCTGGGAAATAAATGCCTCCATGGGCAGCACACAGAAATCCACTCGAATGGCAGCCACAATGGTAACCACATTTTCTGGTTTTGATCTCCAAGAGGCTGTCAGAAATGCCTGCTGTCTTCTTTATCCTAAATCTTAAGAAGAGTATAATTCTAATTGTATTCCTCTAGTTTCTTCTGGTGGTTAAGAGCTTTTAACTAAATTCCTCCGTAGAGTGTTTATTGTTGGAACTATGAAATGCACACTTATCTTTCAAATCTAAGATGAAGATTTTATTTTGCATAGTTTGAAAAAATTCTCAAAGGTGTCAAAAATTAAGTAGGTCATTAACCCAAGTCCACACTATTTTACTTAGTTTTTTTGTAAGATAATATGATTCATATCATAATTTTTCTGAAGGTGCTCTATTCCTGATTCGATTATTAGTTTGTGTTTTTTATAGGGTCTGTGGTTTAATGTTTTATCTTAATTAGTATTTTTATGCTTATGATTTTAAATATGTACATAGCCAGTTTTTATGTTGTCTGCCTTACTGCCTTACTAACATAACTAAGGTTAAGTGTTTTCTTGCAACAAAGGGAATTTATATTCAAATTAAAAGTAATTACAGATGCTTTATCAAAAACAAAGCAATTGGCAGTTGTGTGAATAGCCATCTTCCCCACAATACTAAAATACAGATTGGGAAACCACTGCGTTTATGGTTCTAATAATGTTTCTTATACAAGGAAAAAAAAAGTACAGAGTGCATTTGCAAATGAAGAAAATATCTATCTTTAGTGCTCTATGCTAACTTTCTATCTTTCAGGAAAGTTGACCAGCCTTGATATTCATATATGCCTAGAAAGTAGGTCTGAGTTATGCAAGCAGATTCTAACATGAAGGATCAAACTTTGATTTTTTTTATTTCATTTATTTCTACATTGAAAAAAGCAGCTTTAAAACTATGTATACAGCTAACATGTATGAACTTCTTTTTTTTCCCCCCAAGACCTAAAATACCTGCTGTAATTACAACATAAAAACACAGTCCTGATCCACAAGGGCTTCAAATTGTAGTGGACAAATTGTGTTGAGGTTCAGTGATTAAGAAAATCAATAGAACTGAACAAATGTTCCATTTTCCATTTATTTCAGTTGTCAAGAAGTAGCTACTACAGTAACTATAACCTCAGAGGTGTCTGTTTTGAAAACTGATGAACAGTACATTAGATGACAAAGTATTCACCAATAATGTAGGATTCACATTTACTTGTTGAATAACAAAGAAAACAGTTTAGTGAACAATTTGTTTTTACAAATGGAGGCATCAATATTCTCTGTCTTCTGGCCTTGACTCAGTATTCAATGTGTTAGGAATCTTTTTAGAAATATATTTTTGCAATTTTTTATTCGCATGTATTAATTATACATATGAAGGGATTCAGTATGTTATTAAAACACATACCCACAGTATGCACTCACTTTGTTTAACCCCTATCCTTCTCAATCTCTAGTAATCACTATTTCTACATTCAGGTTGATTTTTTTAATTTCCATGAGAGAACATGTGGTACTTGTCTTTCTGCATTTAGTTTATTTCATTTAACACAATATCTTGCAGTTGATCCATTGTGTTACAGATTAGTTCATTTTTGTTTATGGGTGAATAATATTTCATTGTGTATATATAGTACATCCTCTGTGTCTCCCCATCCGCTGTTAGGCACCTAGGCTTATTCCATATTGTAGCTACAATTTCATGAGAAATCTGGATATGCAGGTATCTCTTTGGTTTGTTCATTTCATTTCATTTGGATGTACGCCCAGAAGTGGGATAGTTAGGTCATATGGTATACCTAATTTTAGGTTTTAGAGGAACCTCCAGCTCTTCTCCATAAAGGCTATACTAATTTACATTCCCTCCAACAGTATATGAGAATTTCTTTTTCTTCACATCCTTGCCAGAATTTGTTATTTTTTGTCTTTTTTATAATAGTCATCCTAACTGGGGCAACATGGTATCTCATTATAGTTTTGATTTGCATTTCTCTGATGGCTAATAATATTCACCATTTTTTCATACATTTGTTAGCCACTTGTAGTTTTGTGGATTTTTTGACAAGTGTCTATTCGGATCACTTACCCATTTTTAATTGTATTACATATATTTTGGTAAATTTTTAAAGTTTCTTATATATTCTGGATATATATCTTTTGCCAGATGAATAGTTGGCAGATATTTTCACCCATTCTCGAGATTGTCTCTGCACTCTGTTGATTGTGTCCTTTGCTGTGCAGAAGATTTTCTCCTTTTGCTCATATTTTCCTATGCTTTGGGGATTGTATTTAAAAAATATTACCTATACCAAAGTTCTGAGTTTTTTCCTTTATATTTTCTTACAACTGTTACAGAGCTGCTTGTCTTATATTTATGTCTAATCCTTTTTGAGTTTATTTTTTGTATAGGGTGAGAGGTAAGGTCAAGTTTCAACCTTCTACATATGGATATTCACTTTTCCTAGCACGATTCACAGAAGAGGCTGTCTCTTCTCTAATGAATGATTTTAGAGACTGTCAATAATCAGTTGGTTGTAGATGCTTGGATTTATTTCTAGGAGCTCGATTCTAGTCCACTGGTTTGATTTCATGTTAGTGCCATGCTGTTTTGGTTGCTATGGCTCTGTAATATGTCTTGAAAGCAGGTATTGCGATACCTTCAGCTATGGGGTGTGGGCTTTTTTTGTTTTGTTTTGGTTTGGTTTTTTGTTTGTTTTCTCAAGATTGCTTTGTCTATTCATTATATTCTGTGCTTCCACATGATTTTCAGGATTTTTGTTTTTACTTATCTGAAGAATATCAGTGATGTTTTAATGGGGATGTGTTGAATATGTAAGTCTTTGTAGATACTATGGACATGTTAACGATATTAATCATTTCACTGTGTGAATGTGGGACATCATTCTCTCTCTGAGTGTGTGTGTGTGTGTGTGTGTGTGTGTGTTCTTCAATTTCTTTCATCAGTGCCTTGTAATTTTCATTGTAGAGATCTTTCACTTCCCTGGTTACATTTATCCCTATGTGTTTTTTGAAGCAATTATGAATAAGGTTGCTTTTCATGAATTCTTTCTCAGAAATCTAACTATTGGTATAGAAAAATGTTACTGATTATTATATGTTGATTTTGTGTCCTGCAACTTTATTGATTTTTTTTTATCAGTTCTAATCATCTGGTGGAATCTTTAGGTTTCCCGATGTAAAGAATCATATTATCTCAAAACATGGATAATTTGACTTAGTCTTTTCCTACTTGTATGGCTTTTATTTCTTTCTCTTGCTTAATTGCTCTAATACTTCTAGAACTATATTGAATCATAATGGTGAGAGTAGACACACTTCTCTTGTTCTAGATCTTAGTGGAAACATTTTCAGCTTTTCCTCATACTGTATGATATTAACCTTGTTTTGCTGTATATATGATACAGGCTAAGGAATTGGGCCCTGATCCCACAGTCTCATCAAAGTTTAGCAATGTCTATACTATAAAGTGCTTAAGAGCAAAACTTTGCATTAAAAAACAACGCAGATCAAATGAAATTTCAAACTGGCAACAAATGACATTAACTAGTTTATTTAATACTATTCTTTGGTTTGCTCTCAAAGCTTAATTTTCCCACTAGTAAAAACAATGACAAGTTCATGCATTTATTAATTAAACATTATTTTTGTCTATATGTCAGGCTTCAGGCTATGCATTGAGGATACAGCTCTAAACAAAAGTAACATTATCTATTATCACAGAGTCTACAAAGTGACAGAATCTACTAATGATGAAGTGGGAAATCATCACATGGCATGATAAGCACTATTAAGAGTGACAAGTGATGTTCAGGAAGATTCTATCTGATGGGTATGTGTCCTGAACTTTACAGCTTAGGGAAAGCTTCTGGGGAGAAAGAAAATTTAAACTAATGTTGGAAAAATGACCAGAACTGCTATGTTGAGTGGACATGTGGGTACAAAACAGGATTTTAGTGCTTTACCTACGAGGAAAGTTGTGCATATAGATTCATTACTCAAGCCAAGACAAACCCAGCTTGAAGGTACAGCTGTTGTGGTTTGGATGTGAAGTGTCCCCCAGAAACTCACATGTGAGAAAAGGTAAGAAGGGGGAAAAATGTTTGGGTTGTGAGAGCCTTAACCCAATCAGTGAATTAATTCCTTGATAGGGATTAACCGAGTCATAAATAAAGGTGAGTGAGTGTGGTGTTGCTGGAGGAGGTGAGCTTGGCTTTGGGGTATATATTTTGTATTTGGCAAGTGGAGTCTCTCTTGGCTTCCTGATCATTATGTAAGTGTCATCCCTCCACCATGATATTCTGCCTCACCTCGAGCCCAAGGGATAGAGTCTGCTGTCTATGGATTGACCTCTGAAACCATGAGACCTCAAATAAAATTTTCCTCCTCTGCAATTACTCTGATTCATCTTTTTGCTACAGCAGAGAAAAATCTGACTGAAATAAGGGGAAAAGATTCTCAAGATGTAGAGGATAAAGCTAAAGGCAAATAGGACCTTGAAAGGGTCACTAATGAAATATTTCCTAATTGAAGGAATTATATGGCCATATATTAATTTTAGGTATATGACTCAGCAATTGATGGAAAAAGTTATAGTTCTGGTATAATAAAAGGCAATTCCTATCTATACTGAAGACAGAAAGCAATGTAGACATTTAAAAGATAATTCAAATGTACCTCTAAGGCAACCAGTCAATGGGCACATGCTTAGGATGAGGCAAAAAAGAGGAATCAAAATGATACCTGAATTTATAACTTCAGCAAGGAGAGCATTTACTTTATAAATAAATAAATAAACAGGAGCATGAGTAGATTCATTTTTCCAGGTAATGCATCTTCTTCTGGACTAGTTGCTTGGGACATAGTTGCAGTAATATATATATATATATATATATATATATATATATATATATATATATATATATATATATACACACACACACACACACACAAGAGACATATGTGGCATGAAATTATAAATTTTGAAGTCATGAGAGAACATGTTAAGTGTCATATAGGCCATCTTGTCTTCGTAGAAGTGGGGATGATACCAAGTTTAAGGAGCAAGGAGCATAGAAGAAGTAGCCAGGAAGACTTCAAGGAGTATCAAGACATACATGAAGAAATTTTTGAGAAAAAGCAATAGCAGCCAAGGAAACAGAATATTTTAGAAAAGAGCTGTGGGCAACAATGCCAAAGGTTGATAAGAAATCAAGTTGAATACATCGTAAAGACTCCACAGAAGATACAGCGATGGGGTAACCTGTGACTGTCCCCCTGCAATCGGTTTTGGTCGTGGGCAGGATGAAAAGCTAGCCTGGAGTCATTGGAGTGTGGTGGAAGCAGCACATCCAACCATGCTCTCATGGAGACTGGATAATAAGGAGAGCTAAGCATCAAGGCTGCAAGTCATATGGCATAAAGGTACCTGTTGTTTTTTTTTAATATTAAAATTTTAACTATAGTTAAGTACTAGTTAGAAGAATATAGAAAAAGAGAAGAAGTAGATGAAGAATAGAAGGAAGGAAAAGTGACAAAATGATATCTGTCATAGTGCTAGAGGAATTCACATCTGGCTTCTTCTATTCTTGTTGTAAACTGGGAAATAAGATAATCTGCAGAGAGAGAATTTTAATTTCTTAGCTAAAGTCTGGAAAAATGTGGAGTAGACATGAGACGCTTGTGGAACGTAAGAGAGTGAATAAGGAAGTACAGGATTTCTAAGCAGGGTACAAGACCACCTGAGTTGTCAATCTTGGGAACACATGGTCACAACTATAACCAGCAACAATAGGGTAAACAGGATGTGGTCAGACAGATGAGTGGATCCACGGTAAATATTGTGTCTAGAAGAGTCAGGAAAAGAATAATGGTACTTAAAGATGTGAATGTTAGTTAGAATTAAAAAGATGGAGTATTCCATTTTAAACCAAATAGGCAAGTGTGTATTCTGTTTTATTTTTAGTGCTGTACAATATTGCTGCCCCAGTAGTCAGTGGCTTACAACAATAATTATTAACTTTGTTCACAAAACAGCTATTGGAAAGAGGTCATCATTGTTTCACAGATCATCATCTAGGGGACTCTGCTGGGGCTAGAGAATCCACTCTCAGGATTGCATAGTTACAAGTCAATTCTGGGAACTCAGTGTTGGCTGTTAGGTGGGCATGTAACCAGGGATGCCTTAACAAATGGGATCTGGACAGAGTACACATGCTTCTTACTACAATTCTTATCCATTCATTTGCTCTTTTATTTGGGGTACAGAAATATAATTTTCCCTTCCAAGACTCCAAAGAATCCAAAACAAGAAGCTGATATTCCTCATGCCATCTCCCCTTTTTATCCTGTTCTTTCACACATTCCCACGATAAGAATGTTGCTGACTTCTAGGAAGAAAACTCTTTTTTTTTTTTCATATTTATTTTTTAGTTGTAGTTGGACACAATACCTTTATTTCACTTATTTATTTTTATGTGGTGCTGAGGATTGAACCCAGGGTCCCCCATAAGTTCAACAAAAGGTTAGAGGGCCCTTTAAGTCATGGTCAAAGTATCAAAGAGTGGTACATGCGTCAAAATATCAATATCTAAATTTTGAATTCCATGTAAAATTTCTTCTTAAAAATCTTTTCGTGTGAGAATGATCCCACTTTCAAAATACTGCTTTGACCCATTTTATAGAATAATTAAAGAATCTGTCATCTACCCCAAAACTTAAAATGGTACATTGATCTGATATATAAAAATTTTCTAGTGCTGGACAAAGAGAAAAAATTAAAACACTTAGTATGAGGCTTTGTAGATTAACAAAGATTTCTTTCCTGTCTGATTCATCTTTCTATTAATCAGAATTTTTAATAAGTTGTTTTGGACACTGGTCGAATGCCCAAAACTGTCTGTCCAAGTGACATGTTACTGATACAGATAATTTTAAATGTAACTGTAATATTTTCTAAAGCAATTGATTTTTTTCAGATAACATTGAATAAAACCAAGGAAAGAAAAGTTTGATGTCATTTATTTCAGATTTTGTGCACTTTATTTAATAATGTGGTTAAAATTCATTTTATTGATATATAAAATTGTACTTGAATTATAATCAAAATTCATCCTATTTCATTTTCTAAAGTACATACTATTTTAACTTTCTTTTATAAAATATAATCTTATTTAAATCTATAAAAATAGTTTACAGGTCAACTAATGAAGATGCAAAGAAGAGTACATAAATGTCAAATTTGTTTTATGAGCTACCCAAATAAAAAAGTTTGAGGATTGTGGTTTTTTATTAGTCCCAAATTTATTTCTTCCAGTCTCAGACCCAAGAGCTCCTGGGAGATGGAGAAACTCCCAATGGTTCCTTTTATTTCCATCTAAGTATGTGAGTTTTGTTGAATACAGACACATAAAGATAGTGCTCTTGTTCTTGTTCTGTTTCATTATGGATTTGTCCTTAGTTTCATTCCCTTAGAAGTAGAAATTAATTTTCAACTTGTTTTTGATGTGGATTTATCTACAAAGCGTTGGTTTGCAGGGTGTACTCTAAGTGTTCTAAAAGTAAGAATTTCGTAACTTCCTCCTACTTTAAATGCAAAATAAATTGAAAATATTAATGAATGAGGAGACTTGCGACCAATAATATTTAAAAATTTGCCTATTTCTTTTATGAGGGGAAAAATCATGTTGTGATTAAAAGTACAGTATTTGAAAAATCAGATAGCTTAGGTTCAAATCCTATTCCTACTGTTATTCAGTTGCAAATACATAAAAGTTGTAATATATTTTAGGGAAATAGCAATACATAGTACGACATAGTACATCTTGGTGTTTTTTGTTTGTTTGTTTTTTGTTGTTGTTCTTGTTGTTGTTTTAATCTCCTTGGAACACAGAAATATCTCTAGTGGACTGATTTGTCCTATTCTTATAATATCCATGGTGTTCCTGGAAACATTATTCTCCCTCCGTCTGGCTGTTTCTCCCCTGTCCTTATGTCAGGATGAATTGTCATAATTTTGTCATAATCTTTTTGCACACTCATCTTGGTTTCTACAACTTCATCTGAAATACAGGTATACCTCTAAACTTCAGAAATTGAAAATGTTTTAATTTTCTTAGGAGCAATTAAACTCTGAAATCCACTTTTAAATTGACAGCTGCCAATAGATTGAGAAAGAGAAAGGACAGAGGGGCAGGAGGAACAGAAGAAGCAGCTTCTAGACATACAACCCAAATTTTGGTTTATACACAGAAAAGGGATTGAATGCATAGTCCAAAGAAAGAATGGTAAATTATTTCTATATTGCAGATTTTTTAGACATTAGGCATTTTTAGGTTTGCCCACAATTTTCTAAAATGGTCAGATAGTCAACCAGTAACTTTTTTTTTTCTTAACAATGTATTAAATGATTAACAGTCCTATTCCATGTTCTAATATCTGGGTACCTCCTGGGTCCCTCTTTTCCCCTCAGTCTTCTTGGTCATTTTGGACAAGAAATGAGCAGATGATTTCTTGTGTAACTAAACTTAGATTTTAGATAAATAGGTAGGTGATAGATAGATGAGAAAGAAAAGAAAATATGGGAAATTGGGGGGGTCAAAAGACCAGGAACTTAGAAGCCAACCAAATAATCCTATAAAACAATTTTTTTCTGATACCACCTTATTGGCAATTTAATAGAAAAAATAAGTTCATTTTTGATTGGTCTCAAACTGAGCTGCATGATGAGAAGAAAGAGTTAATAAGAATGAAACTTCAAAGATAACATTATAAAGGTTTTCCAGTTATCAGACAAATGGTGAAAGAGAGAAAAAGAGGACAAGCATGAAGAAAAAAAAATTCCCTTTCCCATAAGCTCTTTTTGAAAATTACTTGGAGACTTAGAGACTCTGTTGACTTTAATTAAGTACTCATTAGATTGACAAACTTTTTAAAGAAGTGATCCTGCTTGCCATGTGGGTTTTCATATGCTCTCCCGGCTTTCTCTCTAAATTACTTTAGAACCCTTTCAGAATAACTTGTTTATTCAAGGGAAATTACTCATAACCCTTTAAAGAATTCAGATAGATTTTTATGTCCTGTGGTTACTGCTTTATTGTTTTTGCACAGTTTTATAATTTTCACTGAAATCTCTTAACTCCTCCCTACAAAGTCAAAGTCTTCCCAAATTGCACTTAATTCCTCTGGTACCAGTGGGGGAAATAACTTGTAATCTTTGAAATCTCCAGAGTCAGATGTCAACTCAGACAGAGTTGAATAGGTATCATCCTGGAGGCTGTGGCTGTGCCCAAACAAACAACTGAGCAATCCTTCCAACCATTCAGGTCAAGAGGAAAAAAAAAAGTTAAATGCATTATTTGCAATCATGTGGATACATTAATACTATCCTCTGGATGAATCATTAAATTTTGAAGTAGTTCTGATAGAGATGTGTCTTAAAGATCCTCAGCTTACCAAGGTCCTAAG
This sequence comes from Marmota flaviventris, assembly GCF_047511675.1. NCBI lineage: Eukaryota > Metazoa > Chordata > Mammalia > Rodentia > Sciuridae > Marmota > Marmota flaviventris. The sequence goes on from NC_092508.1 coordinate 84,333,201, forward strand.
AAAGCATAACATTAAAAAAAAAAAAAAAAAAAACTGTCGAAGGAGGAGCTCTGGAACACAATTCCAGGTTTAGCACAAAGATAACTATTGAAGAAAATGTCACTTAAAAATCATCATTAATTAGTTATCATAGTGATGGTCCATTTCCTGAACTTTTTCTTGTTTTACCCTCCTGTTCATCCATTGAAGTATTGAAGGATGGCATAATCATTAAAATTAAAATGTAATATTTTAGAGCATAAGATTTAGAAAACCAAAGTATACTGACACTTTCCTATTTCAAACCAATTGCTTTTAGATTTTTTTTTTTTACTCACATCAACATTAATGTGTAGTTGAATGAAGTATTTAATCAAATTGAAAGTTATCCTTAGGGCTGGGGATGTGGCTCAAGCGGTAACACGCTCACCTGGCATGTGTGGGGTGTTGGGTTCGATCCTCATCACCACATAAAATAAAAAATAAAGATGTTGTTTCCACCGAAAACTGAAAACTAAATATTAAAAAAAATTCTTTCTCTCTCTCTCCTAAAAAAAAGAAAAAAAAAAAGAAAGTTATCCTTAGTTTCACAGGCTTGGCATATACTTGAGGTATAATAGATTTTCCTAGATATATAAAAATAATTGTTATAATTTTTAGTAATTAATTATTTAATTCACAATGATGGGACTCCTAGTAAACTAAGGAAACATTTATCTGAAATGTTTTTAAATGATGGTAAAAATATCCTTATAATTCTTATAAGGCTTAAAATGTTCTATCCTATATCTCATGTAACATTATTTGATAAAAATGTATCTAGAATTTGTTGCACTCTTTTCAGCACTTTGGCAAAACTGATGGTAATAAAACAAAAAATTAGGTTCAATTTCACATGAACTAGGATGACTAAAATACTGACAACACCACAGATCGGCAAGGATGCGCAACTAGTCAGCCTTTTACATGTTATCCATAGGATAGTAGAATGGTACAACCAGTCAGTAAAATTGTGGACGTTTTTTAATATAATCAAACAAACAGTTCAACTCAGATATTTACCCAGGGAAAGAAAAACAAGTTTTCAAGTGGATTTGTACAACAGTGGCTTTTAGTAATTTTGTTCATAATAGCTCTAAAATGAAAATAACAGAATTGTTCAGAAGAAGGCAATTGGAGAAATAAATAACTGTGAATTCAAGCAATTGAGCATTATCTAATGATTTTCAAAATGGATGTATGGCATAAGCAATAACATGTGGTTCAAAAGCATATGAAATGAAAGAGCCACAGAGAAGACATCATACTATATGTTTCCATCTGTATGAAGTTCAAGAATAAGGAGAGTTGACTTGTGGTGAGAGAAATCAGAATTCTTGTTTCCCAGGAGGTTGAGAATTGACTAGACAGGGCATAAGCAAGACTCTGGGGTGTTAGAGAAATTCACTACCTTGATTGGGTGGTGGCTACATGGGCGTTACAGTTATCCATTCACCAAGCAGGTTGCACCCATAGCTACATTAGCTGTATTAGTTCATTGAGTCATGTGTTTATGATCTGTGAAATTCTTCAAATAAAACTTAACTTCAATTTTAAAATATGTGAAAAACTATGATTAAAAATGATGGTTAAAAATCTCCTTATAAAGCTTAAAATGTTCTAGCCTATATCTCATGTAATATTATCTGATTAGAAATATTCTTGAAATTCATTCTGATGGGATAGGCTTTCTGAAGGTCTTCTGAGATATACACTCTATTGCTCATTAATAAATAAAAATATTTATAAATCAATTTTAAAGCAAAATATGTAAGAATTCCAAGTATCAGGTTTTGGACAAGGGTTTTGTTTGCTTGTTTTGGAGATACTACAACAGAATTAAATATCAATCTACATTGTAACCTGTTATTTAATTCTAAAACCAAATAAGACAATGTAAGTTATTTAAGTGAAGTTTGCCACAATCACACATTTTGTAATATAAGTCACTTAAAATTAATTTAAGTGTGTATGGTATATGCTAGTTCAATGATTAATTAAAATGTCTATATAATACAATAAAATTTAAATTGCTCTTATATTTAAAATACATCCTATTTTAGTGACCTAAAATTATATATATATATATATGTGGCAATATATGCAAGAATAGTTATTATGTTATTCTAAACTGAAGTTAGGATTTTAGATATTTAATTATTTATATATAGAGTGACACTAGACTAAACAGTTTGGATAACACTGATTTGGTAGTTGGATTAAATTTCTCTTTTGATTTTACTCATTTTACCTGCTGAGTCCCAGTGCCTTAGATTCCTATTTCCTGATACTTTATTGACCAAAAATCACTATATTTTTCTAGAGCTATTAACAAGTTTTCTGGCTTTTCTAATTCACAATTATACATCAAAGATATGTTGAAATTTACTTTTCCCAAGATCATGATTATAAGGCAGAGTTTCCAACAATCAGATCAAACTAGATATTCGTGAATTATGGAGGCTTCTTTGTATTTCCCCAATCTAATATTGTTTCTTAACAGAAGCTAACAGGCCCCAGATATGAAGAGTCTAGAAATGTTTTTAGAAAGAATTTCTTTCATAGCAGATTCTCAAAACAAAACATATATATGAGTCCTCTACCTACTTTGTATTTCAAATAATAACATTGAAATACTATTTCAAACCCATCAACTATGATATTCTTCTGTGCCTCTCTACTGTTCTGACCCCCACGAAGCTTGCTCTTCCAAAACTAGCAATCACACATCATGTTTCTGCTTGCTTTGTTTTTGGTTGCCATCTGAATCAAGGGCACTTAGGTTTCCCAATTGACTTAGGTCCTTAATTTAAGTGCTAAAGCTTCAACTCTTTGTGCATATAAGGGAATTTACATATTCTCACACAAAACTAAAGATATCAGAAACTGCAAAAATAAAATATACAGGCAAATGATACATTTTGTCTTAATGACCTCTGGATGAGCTAAAGGCAGGATCATCCTTAGTTTTTACTCACATTTTGCTACCAACTAATAGATTTTGTCTTTTGTTTATCTTAATTAGAAACTAATCATTTTTTAATTCCCAAAGCTTTGCAGTTCACTGCCTCAAGTTATTCTTAAAATGGCTAAAACAGACACTCCAACCACACTGTGGCCATTTCATTCAACACATAGCTGCGGTCTGAAGGAAAAGTTTGCGTGTGTGTCCTTGCCTTAGGTACAAATTGATAAAAAGTTTAGATGAGATTTCCATACTGACAGCTACCACGGTAGGGAATGGGGTAGAAGGTGGGTAATAGCTTATACCAACATGCCTGGTAGACAAAAAAGGGCCCGTTTTCCATAATTCACTCAAACTCCAAACAGCAACTTAATTTTCTTTCAGTTTTCAGTTTGAGATGCACGGCAGGGATCTCCTCCCCAAGCAAAAGGCAATATGAGGTGAGAAGAAGAGCATGCTGCCAGCACAGGTATAGGCCTGCATAATGGAGCTGTGGCACTCAGAAAGAGGCTTTTCATTTTAACAACTGTGATAGTGAGGAAGGAAGCATAATGAAGATGGCATAATTGCAGTAGGAGAAGGAAACATTAACCATGCATCCAGGGGAAGACTTGAGGGTTAATTTTGACTTCCTTGTTTGACCAAGCATTAAAGCTGCTTGAGAGGTCAAGAGACTCATAGAGGATAGCACCTACATAACCACAAACCCCTGAATTTTAGAAAGTTTTTTTTTTTTAATTATGTGAAGCCAAACTGTTGTTGACCCTGCCCATTTCTGCATTTCCATATGCATGTTGACTTTGGGACACCAGCCTCCCAGCAAGAATTATACACGGGCCAGAGGATGCCCAAGCAAATCTCTTTTTTTGATGCATGTGTCTCTTTGCAGTGAAAGAACTCCGTATCCTTTGTAGGAAAACTTCAGCAGAAAAAAATTTGAAAATAAAAATGGAACACAAGAAAACTGAGAAAATAAGCAAGGATGAAAGGGAAAAAAATATATCAAGATCCAAAGAGAGCTTTTTATTTAAAAAAAAAAAAAAGGTAATAGTCACATGATTCCAAAAGATATTGCATTAAATGGGATTATAGAATCTTACTACCACATTTACAAATGACATGCAAAGTTGAAATCATCAAAAGTTGTATTTAACTGCTATGGAAAACTATTTTTAATTCAGACACAGGTCATGTGATCATAAATACTCATGAGCGAGCTTGTACTTATTAAAAAGAATCTCAGTTGAGAGGTATTTGTTAAATATTCAATGAAAAAATATACCTAAAATTCTCTATAAAAGAATTATAGGTAATTATTTTGATTTCTAACCAGTAGGCTTTCTGAACTTACCAAATCTCTAACAATTCTTAGGAAAAATAACCAACACAAGTGAATGCACTGTGGACTTAACTGATGGTAGGAATTCCTGAGGCATGTTTATTAGAAATAAACAACATATCTCTAAAGGAAAATCATATTTATGTTCTTACCTACAGGAAGTTCATGAAGAACCCATTGAGGATAAAAAAGTCACTGTTTATTTTAGTTAGATTCTTATGTCTTTGACTCTATTGATCAATATCACCCCTGAATAGGTTATTCTGGGATTGAGGCTTTGCCTGATTCAATAAACCCCAAGATTCTTAACCCCTCCCGTGTTTTTAAAGAAAGGTGAGCAAAATACTTTTAAAAGAAGGCTTTATCTTTTTCCCAATGCCTTGAGAAAATTTCAGCCATACTTTAAAGGTATGTGGATGCTTTTGAAATGCATCATGTTCTGATCTAGCCATGGGCTAGAAAGAACTTAAAATCATTTGTTTAGCTTGAAAAAAAATCAATGTAGAAAAATATGGCATCTGTGTACATAGCAATCCATAAATAATATTTTATGGCATAACATATATTTGGAAATTAATATTTGAATAAAAACTGTACACATGTATAACTGAAATTTCACTCACAAATTTACTGCTATTCCTATGTACATTTTTGTGTATTCATTTATATGTATTTATTTATTAAACCATGCTCTGAGCATCTATTGCATCAGACCCTGTGCCAAGTACCAGAAAAGTGTGCTTTTTATGAGAAATTAGTTCTAATAATCTTGATATTTTATAATTTAGTAGATCTCATGAGATATAATACCTGAGAATTGAGGATGACATGAAATTACTTAAAACTCAAAGTAATGAATATGTAATTTTTATTTTAAAATATAGAACTAATTAATCAAATTGTTAATTATAGTATTAAGCATTTTTATTGGATTCAAGTCTTGGGAATTTGGTAAGCCATATGGGTTACATAGAATTACAGGAATATTTAGAGGATCCCTTTCCAAATTATTATGTATTAAAGTTAATAGAATAATTTGTACAATCTTGGGTACCCAACATGTGAGAAAAGTATAGTATATCTTGTATAGCTTTGTATTTTTACACTAAAATCTCCAGGAGAGTAGCAAATCATTCATAACACTCTGAGCCTTCTTAAAATATTCCTTTGTTATAGTTTGTTTATGTCATTCACTATCTGTAGATACATGTATCTGTACAGGTAGGGTGTGAGAAGCAGTCATCCAATTTGATGGAAATGGTACTGAGGATATTGGACTCATCATATAATCTTTCAAGTTCTTATATAATGTTTAGGATTAGTTTATGAAATTCCTGATATGATTCTCTCAGCCTTAGTCAGTACATAGTGTTTCATTACACATCTAACTGATGGTAATTAATAATTTCTAAGTAATTACAGTGTTTTAGATACTATTGTAAGCCTTAAAGTTCTACAATACCAATCTGATACAGATTGGTATAATTCAGATAATAGGTTTCTACAAACAAATCACAAGATAAAAATGATTCATGTCTTATAATTCAATGAGAGAAATATAATGTTACCTGATATACAAATCACAAGATATATTTTTAGAGTGAATATTGCAAGTGTTTCTGTTCCCAAGTCCTGTGGTACTATCCTGAGAGATAACATTCTGTAGTGATGCTTCCAAAACACGTTTTATCTTTGTTTGATTTGTTTCATTATTGAAGCCATATCTCTTCATCTTCAAGTTTTTACTCACTTTTTCTCTCCTCTTGCCATGTGGCCAAACTCTTCTTCTTTTTTATTGTATATATATTCAAAGACTGCAGCATGATGTTATGGGATGCACATCGTAGTAATTGTATCTAAAATATGTAGCAATACAGATAATAACCAAAAAAATAATGTTTATTTTATGGGCATATGTGCTGAACTACATTGCTGATTGCCACATATTCTAGTACTACTCTCTCTCATACATAAGAATTATATTTTATCACCTCATTGATATTAGGTTCAGTTGTATTTCTTGCTTTAAATGCTGTGAAATATATGTAGAAAAGGCATGTGAGACTTCCAGGAAAATGCTTTAGGAGTCTGCTTATGATTCACAATTTTTAAATTTCCCTTGCTCCAAAGACCAATAGAGCTCCATATAAAAGTCCCTCGTTGTCCTAAGTCTCAGTGAGAAAAATCACCAACAGTCAAGCCACAACTATCCTGTATGGATATGCATATGTAGAACATTGGGGGTTGAGGGTAACTAGTTGTTACAGTAGAGTCTAATTTAACCTGCTTGAGATAGCTAGTGATAGATGCTTTATTCAAAGCTAAGTGGGGAAAAGAAGTAAAGGAGTGTGGTGTTGGGATGGGACTGACTTGCAGATTTAAATTGGATTCTAAGGGACAAATTTTCCAGTATGATATTTTGTCCTAAACTAGATAGGAGAATAAGATACATGGATATAGTCTCCTTAGCAAACAAAGCCTCAATATAAAGATCACAATGCCACAGCCTGGTTCAAATAAGGGTGACAGGATGGCCAGAATTCAGAGAGGTAAACATTTGTCCAAGACCAAGTGAAGCAATGCAGGTTCCAGGTCATGTCAAGTCTTAGAGATTATTCAGTTCTTCATTTTTTTTTCCTCTGAGGAAGAAGGGAGACTTTGGAGGGTTGTAGGCCAATAAAAAGAAAAAGAAAAAGTTCTAAGTATATTTTGAAGTTAGAATGAACAGATTTGCTGACAGGTTGGATGTGGGTTATATGAGAAAGGAAGAAGGCAAGGAAGACTCTTTATTTGACCTGAGCAACTGGAAGGATGGCGTTGCCATTTCCTGAGAGACCAATGCTGTTGAAGAGAATTTTATAAACTCAGTGCACCTGTCAATTTTTTTTTGCTTGTTTTGCTTGTATTTCTTACATAGTTTTCATATTTCCTCATTTCTGTGTTTTCACTCTTATCAGTCTCTCATCTCCATATGTCTAAGTTCTACTGACATTCATTCAACTCATATGCTGCTGTCCACAAAGCTTATTTTTATAAGTGTTTCCACCCGAACTATAGTCTTTTCTACCTTTATTTAACCCCTTTAATAATGCTTTATTTAAGCCTTCTAAACCATAGCAATAGCTTTCTCTTTTGTTTTATATTGTGCTTATAACTTCCAGGTTCAGTTCAACAGAAATGAAATTGTCATCTATAATACTAATTAGAGTTGATTTTAGGGAATTATTCCGATGGAATATTACTCTCTATTAAATTCACCCTGTCATATTCACAAATCATCTTCTTTTCTTCTTCTCATATACCTTCTCACAGAAGGTAAATTGCCCTGTGAAAAGTTCTGAGTACCAAGTAAATAAAAACACCATTGAATCTAAATTATATTTGTAGTTTTGTTCCAATCCCAATTCACTGTTTACATTAATCAGCCCTCCACACTGAGGAAAGAATAAGGGAGTTCATAAGCCAAGAGGCCAAGTCTTTATTCTTTTGAAGGATAGATATCTATCCTTTACCATGTCACTCTTGACTCTATCCTGTTCTGTTTGGAATAGACTAGATATGTGTTTCAGTGGCATATTCTGGTAACATTCATTATAACACTTCATAAGCAGGAAGAATCCCAAGTATTTCTGAATAAATGAATCTCTTGACATATCCAAGAATAAATGGAATAAAGATGGTGGTGATGACAATAACAGGAACTATCACAAAGTCATTAATTTCTGGAATGTTACCTGTAAACAAATCCAAATCTTCTTTTTACTAGTAGATGTTTAGATTCCAACACAAACCCTTAAATATCATTTTTTGTATTTATCCTGTACATGACCATGTGCTTGTCATAAATTTCATATATATATACATATATATATATATGTATATATATATATATATATATATATATGTATGTATATATATACATACATATATATAATTACATATAATATTAATTACATATAATATTAATTTTAAAATAAAAAAATATTTATATATCATTTTAAAATTCATGATTGCATTTCCAAATTAGAGACTATGCCATTTTAAGAAGAAATGTTAGAAACATAAAACAAGGAAACAGACACCATTTAAAATTAAATTTTCCAAATCATTAAGGGAATAGAACCATGGAAAACTTTTTATACATATCCAAAGAAGGAACAATTGGTAGAACAGTAGCAAAAAGAAGAGGATCCCCATGAAGAAAAAAAATAAAATTCTCCATGAAGCATGTGTTGTGGAAAGCCTGTATTGTGGTAATTATTTTAGAAATGTACCAAGTCACTAGTTCTAAGGTGTTTTAAGTAATGTATCTTTTCATCCTCAAGAAAAAAACAAGCAAAAAATATTTGACCTTAGTATAAAATCTTGCTACTTCCACTACTAAACTGTTGAACTACCTTGCATGATGTCTCCAGATTATCTGACATTATAGAACCTTACACCATTTTCTTCATTCTACAGGCTTTGTAGTAGTTTGGTATTATGCCAATTTTCAAAACAATTACTTATATTGAAGGGACATCTGTGTCATTCTCAGGTTGTTGCCATTGAACTGGAGAAATAAACTATGTCTTTGACATTTTCAGAAGCAAATGAAGAGAACTTTTTGGCCATGCATCCTCTCTTTGTAGATTTTTTACTATACTCTAATGGAAATTTTACCAGCCTGCTTCCATGAACAGACATGGGCAAAGAGGTGAGGAACGTTGGTGAGAGAGCAAAATTAATTAGAAAGACGAGTAAACAAGAGAAAACCTTTCAGAAATTAATTGAAAAAAAAAAGAGAAAACTAGGTTATACCCACTCAAATTCAAACTTATAGTCTCAAGCAGCAGACCCAATCCTTCAGTTTAAGAGACCTCTTTTATCTCATTTTGCAAAAAGTACCTAAGACAGACTTATAAATTAATCTACTTCAAGAGATCCATGTAATCAGCGTTTAAAATTAATAGGAAAATTGAGAAAAAGAAACAGTCAATCATATAAAGTACAGTTAGATAAAATTATTGTTATTCTGTATGTCATGATCAATAGTTAAAATTCCACTTTCATTTTATCCTGTTTATGTGCAATTAATAGAAAGAGCACTTGGCTATGGATTTAGACACCTGTGCCTCTTCCTCACCCTACCATCTTTGTGTGAACTTGGAAAAGTCCCTTGGTCTCCCTGAGTGCAAGGGCCACCAAATAAACAATGAGAGACTTGCACTGGGTTCTTCATTGGTTTAATAGTATGATTTCCTAATCTCATTTCTAAGGATAGTCTAGTTCTCTTATGATTTCTTTATTATATTGGGAATCCTATCAATGTTTTCTTTTTCTCCAATATAATTTTTATTGCTCAATTTTATAAGATCAATAGAATGTGTCAATCCAAATTAAAAAATGTATATGGTACACCCCAAATCACTACTCTCTCACTTAATTTATTTGGTGCCATTAACAATTCTATCTTCAGCTAAAGACAAGGAAACCGAGACTGCCTTTCTCTGCAAATCATCTGTTCTATACTTGAAACACTGATTCTAACCTATCTGATTTACCTACCAAGCATGACTCTCATTTTTGTATCCTATTATTTCTTCCAATTATACCCTTTTTATCTGAAGACTTGTATTCTCTTTGTTTCCTGAGTCATATTCAAATGTGTGCCACTAAAAAGGAACTGAAGTTGGACTGTGGCTGTGGTTGTGGCTCAGTGGTAAAGAACTTGCCTAGCACATGTGAAGCACTGGGTTTGATGTTCAGCACCCATACACAAATAAAATAAAGAAGGTATTGTATCCATCTACAACTAAAACAATATATTTAAAAATAAAAATATCAATGGAAGCTACTTCTGGTTTGTACTATATTTGCATCTGTTTGTTTTATGTAGCACAGGTATTCCCACACTATTCCTAATAGCTACTTTTTCAAGGAGAATTTGCCATCATTTAACTTATTCATATGAGGGTTTTTTAATCAGAAAGAATAAAATTGCATCTTAATGAAATTATTTTGAGTATTGTACAGCATATGAAATGTAATGCATTTTTTCCTCAATAAAATAGTTTAGTTAGTCATAAATAAGGTAATCAGGTTGTGTCATAAATTTTCAATATAAATACTTTTTTATATCAATGACGCAAATTTTTTTTGTGATGTGAGATCGAGAACAACTCAACAGATTTATTGGAAAATGTCTCTAATCCTGGTTTTCAAAATGCAGCCAGATAGAAATCTGAGCATCACTGGAATCTGTAATGACTCACACAGGGTACTTGTGTATGATGCAGTCTTGACATGATGCCAGAACAACTGGTCACATCAATCAAAAAACTGAGTTGAGCAATTCTTCCATGCCATGTAGACAATGGCCCAGTTGGTCGTATTTTTCATTCTTCTGCTAATACTTTGGCAGCATGTTGACATGGTGGCCATTTGGCTCTGTCTCTGATGAGTGTGATGCTGGTGTCTGATCTGTATGACCTAAGGCTCAATACTTTGATGAAGCCCTTCCACAAAGCTTCTAAAGACTGCCAGTTATTCAAACTTCATGCTTCTTGGAACTCTGTTTGTATATTCCTCTAGGAAACTATGGTTCAACAAATCATGAGATCACATAGCACAAAGAGGCCCTCAAGAGAGTCTTTGGTCCAGCAGTTGATTGTGTATATTTATTTCCTGGAGTCACTTGTGTTTATATCCATATATTTATGTTGGTGCCATCTTCCCATTGTAGCAGAAGGTCTTTAAGGACTTGCCCTATTCCATTTTTTGAACTCCCCACAGTCCAATAGAGTACTCCAAACCAGTGTTGTACTACTTTCTCAGAGCAGTCTGTGAAAAATTCCTATCATGCCAGATAACTAGGCAAAATTTATAAGGATATCTGAAACCCAGGTCCTCTCCTCTCCAATAAATATACATCCAAAGTACAGGTCATTTCACGAGCCTCTAGGTATATTTTTAAATGCCTAAAACTGTTCTAATTTTGCATTCAGCACAGGTTTCACAATTATTATTTGTCAGCTCATATAGCTAAAGAAAATGTGCTTATTCAAATAGCAATGGTTGGAGGCATGAGTGAGAGTACATAGCTTGGCTAATTTAGCTCAGCAATGAAAGTTAGACCTTAAGCAACAGAAGGGTTGGGACCAGATCCACCTTGCTGAATATCATATCCCCTATACCTGATACAGGATTAAGTGTTCAAGTAATATGTGTTAAATAATCACAAAAGCAAAAGAATAAGATGGAGTAAATCTGCTATTGTTTCTTTCACTAGAATTCATTACTCATTTGAATAAACATTTGATTAGGAATACTTTTATATTTCTTTAAAGCTCACTTTAAGAAATGATACACTGAGGTTTTGCTTGCTCTTTGTTTTGCTTTCATTGTATGTTATTGTTGTCTTTACAGTTTTCTTTAAATTCTTTTTTTTAATTTCAAGATTCATCTCAAATAATCATCACTGCTGTTAAGAAGAGTTTTATACATTATAGACACCAACACTGAGTAAATTAATTTATTTTCTTTCACTGAATGTTCCTTACACTGTATGGATTCAAAAAAAATCTATAATAGAGTTACCCTGACATCACAATGTTGCTCACAATATTGTATATGTGCTTTTAAAAGATTCATCCTAATTTAACTTAGAGTTTACTAAAGTGTCAAAAACCAAAGAATAAAAAGAAAAATGAAATAATACTATTCAAGGCTCTTCAAAATTAAATACTTAATTTAAAATTAGACTTTCTCTTAAATATTGTATAATGCTTCTGATTAAGTAAAAATAATGTTAAAATGATCATTTCAGATAAATAAATATATGTGATAACATTAGGATACTAATGTGCTTTTATTTACATATGTCTCATATCTGTCAATACATTTTTTTCTGGTCAACACATTCTTAAGGGTAGAGAACAATTCTAACTCATAAAAATGATCATTTATAATGATCTAGAAATTGCCAGCATGTTGAACTCACCTTTATTGGACAGATGGCAGGTGACAAACTGATCTCAGCCAATATAATCTGTCAAAACAATCTGCCATGAGCAGGTGTCAGATAATTATCTAAATGAACAGATATATAAAGTAATAAACAAACTAGAGTTAGGTCCTGAACACAGGAACTCAACAAACACCTGATTTGCAACCTGACCTTAAATCATACTTATGATGAAAAATCAGTTAGTGATAGGGCCAATTATGACTATTAACTACAGTTTCAATTTTCTTTACTTAATAATTGTTTTGTGAAAACAAGTTTTGTGACTTTCATTAAAATGGAACTCTAGTTACATAGATGTGATATGGCATTAGACTTTTTTTGTCAAGTATATTTGAATTCCATGTTAAGTTAGAGAAACGCAAAAGTTTTTTAAATTCAAATTTATAAAATTGTATACATAGAAATGTGTAAGATATAAAATGTCTGTAATTATACAAATAATCAAAAATATGTAACCAAATATGCAAAACTTTTCTTCTTCCAAATAAGTAAAGAGTTCTGTAAATCATGAGTGATATTCAAATACATTAATTTATTTGCATAAGTGGAAATTATTTAGTTTAGTTAAAAACTAACAATTCCTCAAATACATATTTGATGAATTGGTATTGGCCCACATAATTTGCCAGTGATAAGAAGCATTTTCCTTGCTGACCTGAAATCAGTCATTTTAATTTTGGTTATGTTTTTTGGAATAACTTAGGTTGCCATTGGCAAGTTTGATGAGTAGCAGGGAGCCCTGTTAGTTGTTAGCATCATGGAAAGAAGCTGCCATTTAAGTTAACTCTCTTTAATACGGGATGTTTTTGTCTCCAAAATAATTGCACTCTTTTGACTTCTTGCTTATGTAAATAAATGCACATTTGTCAGCCACTCTCAGATGGGAAAGATGTGTTATAAAGAAGCCTGTTTGTGACTCACTCCTCGTACCTCTCACTGAGCTGGTCCCTCTAAAGTGGACATATTTACATAAAAGCAAGGACTCCTGAAAGAAAGTGTTCCGTGGGGTTCTGGCCCCATATTCCTGATTAATTGCAAGGCACTGACTGAATTCTGAATGATTCCTGGCAATGTTTCTCAAACATTTGGCCTCAGGATCCACTTACACTGTTAAGATTATCAATGCCCCCTAAAGAGCTGTTGATTATATCTCTCAACATTTATATATTAGTTAGAAAATGAAGGTATTTTGAAAGTATTTGTTTACTACTTAGTGCAAAATAATAATAAAGTCAAATCTGTTCATATACATTGGACATTTTACTAAAAACTGTATTTTTCAAAATAAAAGACTGAGATATTTAACATCTTTACATATTTCAAATATGTTTAATATCTGATAATGAAAGACATTTGAGTACTTCTATCTGCTTCAACATTTGATTTGTCAAGATGTATTTTTTGATCAAAGCATATGAGGAAAACAACTTCACATGGGTAGTTGGAAAACAGAGAGGTAGTTTTACAGTCTTTTAAATATATTTTTTGTACTCTTTAATGTATCCAAATGTTACAAATAGTGGTTTCTTAAAAAATATTTGGAATGTGTAAAAACATATTGAACATTTTACTTTCTTACCAATTAACCTGCCATGGAATTTGAATGAATCTGTTAGCCATGCCGGATTTTCTAAGGTCAGGCATTGGTCCACTGAATTACACAAATCTTCCAAATAAACAACAAAAATTCTAGCTATAGTTTTGTGACAGAACGGAAATGAAAAGTCCCATACTGTCATAATATTACTAGAATAGTGTTGACCTCATAGATATTCCTGAATGGATCTCAAGTTCCCCAGATTCCCCAGGCCACTCTTTCAGATTCAGGTCCCTAAAGAAAGGGCCAAAAACATAGAGACCCACACTCAACACCAGGGACTAGAGAGCAGCATGGGATATGTGGGTTGCACATACATAGTCTCTGAATCAGTGGGAATATGCATGTTGTAATTAAAATAGACATAGCAGAAACTGGGCCCATGAGTAGACAGATGATGATGTTCAAAAGGCCAGGGCCAGAACTTCAGCAAATATTCCCTGAGAGTAGAAGAGAAAACAGCAAACAAGCAAACAAAAACGAATACCATGTGCGGCTTCATTGGTGGAATAGATTCAAAAGCTAGGTTCCAACAATGAAGAGAGATAATTCTGCCCCCTCCTTATAAGTATATATGTGTATTCCACTCATGCCTCCAAGAGGTGACCCCCCCAAACACACTCTATGGTAGAGTTGTGTCAGAGACTGTGACAGAATTAATGCTACAAGAGCTGAGGCTGTAGTTTATTGACAGAATGTGTGTTTAGCATGAGCAAGGTCCTGGGTTCAATCACCAACAGCAAAAGAGCTACAATAAGACAACTAAGGCCGTAAGCATTCGATTTCCACCTTGGTTTTTGTTTGTTTGTTTTGTTTTGTTGTTGTTTGGTATGTTTCTTCTGGGGGAAGCCAGGTGTCATATCAAAAGTTTGAACACCCCAATCACCAATGATGTGAGGAAGCCCATTGTGGCCACATGGAGAAAAAGAGATGCTTCCAATGGAAAGCTATTTTGGCCATCCAGACCCAGGCACCAGGCATGGGAATGTTAAAGTTATCGTGAACATTTCCGCTCCAGCCAACACCAAGTAGAGAATACCTGAAGAACGGAACAACCCCATCTGAATCCTCACACATATGGTCATTCATATATTTTGGCTCTCCACCCACCACTGATTTTCCTTACCACTTTATTGCAGATTCAGTATGCTGGCAGAGGGATTTTGCTGTCACCTAGTATGGTTTCATATCAAACATCTGGGACATGAACTCCCATCCATCATGCTCTCTCTCACTCCAGTTTCCCTAATAATTGCTCTTCTCTCAAATAGTCCTTGAGTCTCTGGATTCTGCTATTTCACTGATCTGTCTCCTCTCTCCGCCATTCACTACCTAGGTGAACTCCGTGACACTAAACTGTAAATAACCCCCTCTCACCATCTCTCAGTAGCCTGGCTCCTTATATGTCAGTGCCCACTGAACAAATCCCAAAGTAATGTGGATCCAAAAATCAGAATTTTTTTTTTTTCTTTCTGAACCTGAATGACATGTTTTGCTATGGGAAACATAGAAATTAGAAATTGGTGTCAAATTCATTTGACTTGATCTTAGCTGAGGTCTTAGCTCTTTCAAGACTGTTACTCTTAGTCAACTCCTTTTTTCTTTTACTCTCCACAGATATTTTAGACATTTGCATCTTTCCTCAGCCTTCTAGTCACTACTTTCTACATCACTCTCAGGGTGACCCATTTGGTAGATTTGCACCATCATTGGATAGCTCCTTCAACTTTGTATTCCCATCATTTACAAATATATGCGTATTTCTGTAGCGCAGGAGGTCATTTTTGACAGGGTTCCTAATGACATCTGTCTCTTGGTCTTCATGCCCTTGTGTGGGGGATGATCTGGCTACTTGCCTCTAAGGAAGAACATGGAAATAGTGATGGGATATCACCTCTGGTATTAGATTATAGAAAACAGAACTCTATCTCATATTTGCCCTTTCTCACTCTGTGAGAAACACTCTCTAATACTTCCCTTGGCTTTTTCATTCTGATGATGAAGCAAATTGTTATGTTATAAGGTGCCTGGAGAGACCCATGGCACAAGGAACTGAGGACAGCCTATTGCAACTTGGAAAAAATTAAGGCCCTCAAGCCAAGAACTACCAAGAAACTAAACCCTATCTGTAGCTAGGTAAATGAACTTGACATTGCATCCTTTCCCTCTCAGTCTTTGAGGACTGCAGCCCTGGCCTGTGGTCTGGCTGTCAGACAATAGGAAACACAGTTAGGACACACCTGGATTCCTAACTCATGGGAACTGAGAATTAATGAAGATTGCCATTTTGAGCTTGAAGGTATGGGATAATTTGTAATGAAGCAAAAGATCACCATTGCACAAGCCATCCTTTTCTCTAGGCTTAAAGGATCAGGAAGTCAATGTCGACCTTTCTACTTGATCTCTTGATCTTATACCCTTCCAGGCTTTCCTCCATCCATTTTCTTCCTCCCTTTTTAACCCTAAATTTCCCTATTGCTTCTCTTAATCCAAAGAGCTGCTTCCAATTCCTGTGCCCTTATTCAGTGGTGCCTTAGTTCCCTATTTCTCCATCTCATCCAGACTTCATAAGACCATTCCACTTTTGTTGCCTGCAGTTCAAGCATTCCATTAACCTGTGGTAAACTGTCTTCCATACCCCTGTGAATTTACTCTGGCAAATTCAGTCACAGACAATTATGTTTCTACATCTAATGAATGATACCCAGCTTTTAAACTATCTTTTTCTACCAACAAGATATTCTGTTTTCAAAGCACTGGCTCCATTTTTTTTTTCCTGAAACACTTGACTACTAGTTTTCCTTCTAGTTCTGAATGTCTGTCTTGTCTATTTTATACCTTCCTGTCTTCTATTTCAGTACTTCTAAGCCAGAGTTGACTTTTGTCCTTCAGAGGACACTTGGTAATATGAGGATACATTTTGTAACAACCAGAGAGACTTGGGGTGCTACTGAAGTCTAGTTAGTAGAGACCCAGGATCCTGCCAAATCCTGCACTGCATGGGATGACCTCCCAAAACCAAAAAAGACATTATGCATCACAAGACGTTAATAGTGTCGATGTTAAGAAACGCTGCTATGATATCTAAAATAGTTTTTTTTTTGTACAATACTTCATTTGGCATTCATGTGTTTTATCTGGAAAATATCATCTTCCCATATTGTTTTAAGTACTGCCTATATGCTGAAGATTTTCAAATTTACTGTTCCAGTTCTATCATTGATATTATGAATCTAAATACCCACTAGATATGCTTAATTGGATGTGTCACGTGCAGAACTAAATTAGCATGTGCTGAACTGTGACTAGATTTACCTTCCCTATTACAAATCTCCAGTAACCCTACCTCTGGCAACAGCACCCGTCATCACCATGTGATTAGACTCTTCTGATGACTGAGACTCTCTCACCTCCCATATCCAGTCTTCAAGTTCTGTTTATGTCATTCATAAGCCTTTATAGTTTCCAAAACCCCTACTTGCTTCATATGTTAGTCACTTTTCCATCATTGAAACAAAATGTCTGAGATAATTAAGAAAGGCCTGGGTTGGACCCACTTCAACTCTTAATGGTATTTCTCAAGGGGGACTTTTTCACATTAAAATAAATAAATATGTTTGACTATCTTATTCAGTGTTTGGTAGAAAGCACTGGAAGGTAGGAGGGAGGTTGCCTTCTGGTTGTCTGAGCACCTGCTGCACTTGTGTTTCCTTATAACCTGCAATAGAAGTGTTGACCCCAAAACAATTTCCATCACCTCTTTAACCCCTTTTTAAATAATCAGCACGTTGTAAGAATTTGTCTACTCCCTTAAAATTTACCCGTTTTCTAGTTCTCTGAAGTGTATGAGAAATTTAATAAATGACTGATGGGCACAGAATACATTGAACACATTCCCTAGTGGACATCACAAAATAGTCACAAAACAGACTTGAAATAACTCAATTAGGGCCTGCTTCCTCATCATGGGCAACCATCAGGCTAAGAAACCAGGACAGAATATACCCGGAAGTACTACAGTCTAGCACCTGGTTGCAAACCCATAACACTCTATAGTATAATTCTTCATTTTATTTCTTTTCTTTTCTTGGTTATTAAGGAAAGACACTGAAGATAGGCAATATAGCATAAATAAAAAAATATTGGCTATAATCCTAGAGAGACTGGATTTCTCTATGATCTTGAACAAGTCTCACATTTTAGTCAGCTTTTTTGCTGCTGTGACTAAAAGGACCTGGACAGAACAATTGTAGAGGAGGAACTGTTTATTTCAGGGCTCAGCGTTTCAGAAATCTTAGTCCATAGAAGGCCAGCTCTATTCCTCCTATTCCTCAGGGCTCCAGGTGAGGCTGAACATTGTGATAGGAAAGCATGGCAGAGGGAAGCGGCTCACATCATGATCAAAAAGCAGAGAGCAAGATCTCCACTTGCCAGATACAAGTATATACCCCAAAGCCATACCTCCAATACTTACCTCCTCCAGGCACACACCACCTGCCTTCAGTTACCACTCAATTAATCCCATCAGGTGATTAATTCACTTACTGGTTTAAGGCTCACACAATCCAACCATTGCCCTTCCAAACCCTCTCACGTTATCTTACACATGAGCCTTTGAGGAACACCTAACGTCCAAACCCATAACATCTCAATTACTGAATCTAAAACATATAAAGTAATACTTATTTTGCAAAGGAGCATTCCACATAACATGTAGAGTGGCCCTCACATCTTGTGTCCTCACTACACCAATGATATATGTTGGTGTTTAGCTTCTTAATTTCTTTATATATCCTAGAGATTAATGCTCTATCTGCTGTGCTAGGGGTAAAAATTTGCTTCCGAGATATAGACTCTCTATTTACCTCACAGATTTGTTTCTTTTGCTGAGAAGAAACTTTTTAGTTTGAATCCATCCCATTTATTATCCAAAGTACATGTATGAAGACATAAGTTGGTGTGAATTTACGTTACATACAACCAGAGGTATGAAAAATTGTGCTCTATATGTGTAATATGAATTGTAATGCATTCCACCACCATATATAAAAAATCATTTAAAAAAGCAATGATATTTCTTTCCTCAATAGAACTGTATTTTTGAGTAGACAAAGTAAAAATTTAAAAAAAAAATAAAATAGAAGTGTGTCCTTCTTAATTCTGCAAAAGAAAAAAAATGTAACTTTTTTTCATCTAAGTTTGTATATTTTTTCATGCTAACATTAGGATATTCTTACAAACAGATGTATTAACAGAGTGCTAGACATATCATAGATGCTTAATTATGGCCTATGATTGACAATCCAAAAATGAAAAATAATTTGAATTCTGACTTATATTCTCCGAGTCCCATTTGCATTAGTTAGGTCTAAGAGGAGAGGCTGCAAAATCGCAGAATTCTTGAGACTTTGTTTGATTTAGGTTTTGTCAGGCAGTACAAAAATTGTTGTGACATTAAAAACATTTTTTCTAGATTAAAAAATCTTATTTATTTAAAAATCACTATAGTTTATTTTATTATAAAAAACATTTAGTTGCAGGAAATTTGAATTTATAGAAGGGCATCAGGAATCAATGAATATCATCATAATCCCATAAACCAAAGAAAATGTTTGTTAAAATGTTTTTCAAAGAATTTTATCTTCTGTGTGAATGCTTATCTACCTAGTTTTTGTCTACATTTTCATACATACATTAACCCAATGTACATTATTTATATATGTGTGTGTATATATATATATATATATATATATATACACACATATCTTTGATAGAATTTGATAATTTGTTTCACACTTTAACCATGAGAATTTCCTTCAATGCTATACATTCCTTTAAACTACAATTTGAACTTTTGTATAGTATTTTACAATCTAGATATTACAGCTTATTTATGGATGCTTTATTTAAATATTTTGTTCTTTAATAATATTATTCCAACTGTGATTAATATCTATATAAGAACATCTCTATGCATATATCTGAAAATTTTCCTAAAATAAGTAAGATTCCTTGGTCAGAACATAAAAGCTTTTAAGAACATTTAACTTTATTTTTGTGGGTCTGGGGATACACTCAAGGCTATGTTCATGTTAGGAAACTTCTCTATCACTGAGGTACACCATGAGCCCACGAATCATTTTTTACTAAGGATGCTACATTTTGCAAATAGGTGCATAGCTTATTTGGACTCTTTATAATTTTCATATGATAAAAACATGAAGTTATTTCTTTTCAAAACAAAACAAGTCAGTTGTTTTCCTTTACATTTGTGCGTGTACATAAAAAGATCCCACTTATTCTTTCTACTTATTTTATAGTTTATAATTTGATTTATTCTCCAGTACTGAACTTCATACAAAATTTTACAATGTCCCTAGCGCTGAATTTGTTACTGATGAGAGAGAAATGTGATTTTTCTCTGCATCAAAGACCTAACCAATTTCCTCAACATCAATGATGGGCTAAACCCTTCTTTCTTTATTGATTAATGTATCTACCTTTATAATTTACTAAATTCTTAGTATATATTGGTACCTCTTTTTCATTTTCCATTCTTTTCCAATAATTTTTTTCATGTACAGAATTATCTTTTTAATCACTGTTGTTCATTTTTGCATAACCTTATCACACAAAGAATGATCTGATCAACATCATCATATGTAAATTGAACATTGACAGGCACACAATTGTTTCTTTTGGTTATTGAGCCTCTTCTTGTTTTTCAGGCCTTATGATGGTGGAAAGTATGTTGTGGTCAGGATATTCTAGTTAACTTACTGTATTTATTGGTTCAATGTGTTTTGTAAAAGTCACTCAAAAAACAAGGGGTGCTTCTGCACATCCTTGCTGTCTTCCCAGTATGTCATCTTGGGCTATAAGACCACTTTTTACATAAAACCTCTGTGAGGCTTCTGTTTTCTTCTCTTAAGGCCAACTTAAACAGAGACCACTGAAAACACAAATCATAAATTCAAGAAATCAAGACTTCCAATTCAGGTACTTAACATGTAAAAGACTAGATTTTGCCAACACAAATAATTAAATGAAATTTTAAAGTGTTTTAAGTCAAACCTGATATCTAAGTTTCTCAGAACTCAGTGCAGAATTTAATAATTTCTCAGTGAATTAACTGTTTTGCCTGCTACTACAGAAATGTAAGCATGAAAGCAATGTAAGACTAACTAAACCCTTACCAAAAAAAAAAAAAAGCAGAAAAAAAGCTTCCTTCTTGTCTTACCAACACTGCTATTATCACATAGTGTGTTTCACATGATAAGCCATTCATTAAAGCATCACCTACTGTTTTTTTCCTCCTCAGAACCAGCTAGAACATGATCTGTCTCTGCATGAAGACATTGGACCTCTGACCTTTTCTGTAGCTATTCCAGGCAAGTATAATAAACAGAGTTCACTAGGTTTCTGTAAATCTCTGATTATGTTTACTATGGAATCCAAGTGTTCATCTCAGGCAGAAAAATTAAGGTTGATTTTCAAATATTATGTACAAACTCTAGCTACTAAGCATTCCATAATGAGCACTTTGGCAATTCAAAGCAAATTAGGGTTCCCACTAGGCAAGGATGACATGCACTGCAGTCAAAGAAAGATGGTATGTTCTTAATGGAGAATATTCACTGAGAATTTAAAATAAATCCAGAGAGCTCTACTCATTGTACTTTTGAGAAAAAAAATCTTAGTGTACTTCATTACTGGAAATTCATGTCAGTCATAAACTCTCCTCTTGTTTTTAAATATTAGTTTACAGTATAAGGCTAATGAGTCCCAGCCCAATATCAATAGATGGTTCTTTATAGGAGCATTTGAGGAAAAATAGTTACCTTCCCCCAGATCAATGCTGAAAGAATAGTTTGATGTACCCAACAACTGCCAGAGATTAATGCCAGGGTTGATTAAAAATGAAGAATGAACTTTTTAATTTTCAGCCAAGCACAAAATCTAATCAGAACTGTACTTAAATGAAAGAACCAAGATGTTGGTTATCATCATGGGCCAATTATTCATATTATTTATTTAATTAGACAGCAGTATATATGTTATAGAAAAGTTTAAGCATAAAGACAATATCAAAATCATCTTGTTCCTACCAAATGAAGAAAATCAGTTAAAATGATGGTCTATATTATTTGAGAAAAATAAATGCACACAAAGGTCAATGAATATGACATAGGAAGGGCTATACATAGATAAAATAGGCATGTATATACATATATGTGTGTTTATTTACACATACATTTATATATGGTAAATTATTTGTCTATATGAGGTACAAGATATCTTGCATGGATAGATGTAGAAATATGCAAATATGTATGTGTGAATATGTATATTCTGTGTAGGATATAATATTGGTTAAAAAACAACAACAAAAATCAATATATATAAAACACACCCACAGAGAGGCACAAATACACATATAAGAAAATCAGTATCATTTTTTGTAATATTACATTTTATGAATTTTGCTACCATTTGCTTTGCTATTATTGGACATTTAGGTTCTTTTAAGGTTTTTACTATTATAAACAACATTTTAATGAAAATCATTTATATAACTGTCTGATTAGTTCCTTACAATAATGGAATTACTGGGTCAATGATTGTGTTCTTTTTGGACTTATGCAAAATATCAGCACATTATCCTCCAGGAAATTTGTATTAATCTACCTTGCTCATGGCAATGTATTAGAATAACCTTTCTTTCCCTAAACCAAAATAGATGTTATCATAACAAATTGTTAATCTGATAGATCAAAAGCATACTAAGAAAGTTGAATATTTTTATATATGACTTCTACTTTTCCACTTTCATATTCAATTTGTAATTATTTAGTTGTAGGATTACTTTATACATTAACTATAACACACCCAAGATACCTTACACTTGTAATACATTTTTCTCTATTTTGTTGTTTGTCTTCACTTTGTTCATGGTGGAAATTTTCCTCTGAGTTAACCTTTGTCAATCAGAAAAAGAATTTCTTTTATATGGTCAAATATATCAATCTATTCACTTGTGATATTATCCTGTAAAAAAAATATTGCACCTTACAAATTTAAAAACACCAGCTTGTCTTCTTGCTTCTTCCGGGCATTACTTTTTGACATTTGAATCCAATTCAAAATTATTGTGACATAAGCAATAACATAAATGATCCATTTTCAGAGTTAATGATTGTCTCAGAACTATTATAATCTTTTTATACCACTAATTTTAAAGCACATTATCATCTCTCAGTACAAACCCACATGCACACACACACACACACACACACACACACACACACACTATACACAGAAAGCAGACTTTACATCTCTGCTTTCTTCTTTATTCCATTAACATCTCCACTTTTCTGGAACCAGTTCTCATTATGATAAGTATCAGTATCATTTAGAAGACATGTCAATGGTTTGCAGTGAGAGTTACCTACATATTAGTTTTCATCTTCACAATTTCATTGTTTTATTACTTGATTTTTTTCAAACAAAATTTAGAAAAATTTTTCCCAAAGAACATAAATTATTTTAATTCGCATGGAATTGCATTAAGTTGGGAAAATTCCATACCATGGTCTTTGCATATAAGATCATAGGCCTTTTCATTTATTTACTACTCAGTTTCTCAACAAAAATTCAATATTTATACCATATGAGTGCTGCATCCTTTTTTATTTGTTCTTTTTAGTTATGTATGACAGTAGAATATATTTTGACATATCATAAATACATGGAGTATAACTTCTCATTCTTGTGGTTGTACATGAAGTGAAGTTACACTGGACATGTGTTCATATATGAAGATAGGAAAGTTATGTCTGATTTATTCTACTATCTTTCCCATTTCCATGCCTCCTCTTTTCCTCTCATTTCCTTTTGTAAAATCTGGTGAACCTCCACTCCTCCCTCCTCCCCTATTGTAAGTCATAGTCTGCATATCAAAGAGAACATTTGGCCTTTGGTTTTTTTTGTGACTGGCTTATTTCACTTAGCATGATAGTCTCCAGTTATATTCATTACTATCAAATGCCATGATTTCATTATTTTTTATGGCTGAGTAATATTTCATTGTGTATATGTACCACATTTTCTTTATTCACTCATCTGTTGAAGGGCACCTAGAAGTTTTATTCCTAGGTTTATTTCATATATATATATATATATATATATATATATATATATATATATATATTACATTTGTATAATATACGTATGCACTAAATTAGTGATTTTCTTTTTTCACTTGCTGTATATGAATTAGTTTTAGGTTTAGAAGCATTTTTTTTAATATGCTGTATAGGAAATGCTCTTCTTGTGATATAACTGTTCCACAATGATTTGCCTTGATTTTTGATGATATTTCTATATCATGATATTTCTGTTTTCTATTATATAAAATTTCTATGATATTTTCTATGATAAGCATGGTTTTCAAGGAATTTATAATCTGACATGTCAAGAGTAGATCTTGTGACATTCCATGAAAACTGATAAGACTGTTTAACCTAATCACTTTCTGATAAATTCAGTCACATCCGTGTTTCCATTTCATTTAGGTTTGAACTCATTCGTTTCATCTTGTACCCCTTCCTTACTGTTGCACCTAAAAGCAGAAGGTTCTGCGTGGTGTTAATGAAAGGGAAGCACTGGTCTATCTGATACATCTGTTCTCTGCGAACTCCTTTTGAAACTTCCAACCCTATTCACTACCACTCTTGTTTTCATTTAATGTTCCATGTTCCCTCTGTTGCTAATCACTAAATGCTTGCCACAAATTTGTGTGCATTCCAAATATGGAATAACTTCAGGTTATAGCTTTCTATTTTTTTTTCTCTCCCTCCCAATGTCTGTATCTATTCAGGATATGAGGAAGATTGCCCTACTCTCTGTGGCTCGCTCTCATCAATTTTATCCCCAATACCTCATCGTGACATCCACATTCTACTACCTTGATAATTTTGTGGCAAGGGGTAAGACTGTAAGGTTAATACAACTGTATACATTTGAACAAGTTTTACTCCATAATTAATGTCTATTGATTTGTATGTAGAGAAAATTAATTTTATTGAATTCAATAATCTATAACAAATAAATATAAATTAATTATTCAAATAGAATGTTATTTGACCTATATTAATTATTCAAATAGAACATTAAAGAAGATAGTGACCAATTATGAAGAACTAAATTTTAGTTCTTCTCAAAAGTTTTATCAAATGTTAATAGTCATGTTTAAGTCAACTATAAAAAAAGTATTTGCTTATACTTAGGCTACATTATACCATATTAATATTTTCTTTGTGCTTTTATCAGAAAAGACAAAATTTTACAGATGAGTAGCTCATTTTACCTCCTCCAACATTTTTTAACAGTACATGAACTTTTCAATTGTAAATATGGTCAATTATTATGATTATTAATAACCATATGAAAATTATATTAGACTATACCAGTAATACATCTGAACTTCTATTCTTGAAGAATCTAGATTTGTATACAGTGTAACATGCTTTCTGTATGCCAGCTTAACTATTTTTTATTGCATACATACAGTCTTACCTTTACTCTGATGCAGATGATGCATGTTCAAAAATTATAGAGAGAATGAAGCAGGCCATGGAAATATCATCGTAGCATGTCATTGTCCTTTGCCCTAAGGTTTTTCATCTAATCAAGTACAGGCTCTGAAGCCAAATTGGTTAACAACTCAACTCTGCCACCTTTTAACTGTGTGATCTCAAAGAATGTATTTGAAATCCATGCCTCAGTTTCCTCACATTTAACATACAAATAGTAATACAGAAGGAGAATATTGAATTTGAAAGTCTGAATTTGAAATGCTCTAAATTCTGAAAATTTTTGAATGTTTGCCATGACAGCACAAGTTGAAACTTTGTTTTATGCACAGTTATTTAAAATGCCATATAAAATTAACTTCAAGCTAAGTGTATTAGGTATATATAAAGCATAAATGAATTTCATATTTAGACTCATCCCTTAGATACTCAGTAATATGTAAATATTCCAACCCCAAATCTTTCTAAAACCCAAACAATTCTGGTCCCAAGTATTTTGGAAAAGGTAATTTCAATCTCCTAAGATTGGTATAAAAATTAAATTAGTTAATACACAGGAAATCCTTACTGGCACATAGTAAACATTCAATAAATGTTAGCTATTAATATTGCAATCATATAATTTAAAAAATAACCATATAACAATTATGCAAATTTCCATTATGAGTATATAATTATGTTTGTTAACATTGCTGCTAAATCAACACTTTTGTCATAATGTTAGTTCAATCATTTTCTACATGTGATGGAATGTTTACTGGTCCTTTCTCTTGTCATTTATCTTAATTCTGTAAGACAGATGTTGATGATGGCACACAGATATCATAAAGAGTCCAGTAGTATGCAAACAATGTAAAGAATTTTTAAACAGAGCTTTACAGTTTACCATGAGCATTCACATTCTTACAGCCACTTACCTATATATTCCCACAAGAAAATGTTGCAATAAAATCCTTCACGAATGTGTTCATTTAAAGTGAAAATGTACTTGAGACTTTGGGGCTTGAGAATTGCCTTTTATTTATAGGTCCAATAAAAATATCATATTATCTACTTCATCTACTTTTTCCGCAAGGTGCAATATTATTATGAATATATTCTGCATACATTATGGATTTTATCTTTATCAAATTCAACTTAAATAGCAATTTAATCCTAGAAATCTGGTTCAAATGGGAAAAAAGAACATATGATTATTTTATATTTCTAAAAATCTACTCTACTTTATTTAAAAATGATATCATGGCACTTTTTAAATCTATAGTATTTGTTTGAGACCATTATGTCTGGTGCTTTAAAAACTTCATTTTGCTGGTTTTGGTTTACATATAACCATCTAAAAGAGACCCCAATTCTTATATCTATATGATTTCTTTTTCTTACTACCAACTGCTGATCTAATTTCAAGTCTGATTTTGTTTTAATCAACTATTTAATCCAATAATCTGGATTAGCCACCCTCATTTCTACTTGAAGAATAATTCTATTTATACCGTTAAAATGCTAAGTCATTATTTTGGGGGATGTCAATTTCAAATGAAATGATATTTTGTTCTTATCTCTATAGTTACACTGATTCCTCATTATATAGTAGAAACTTTAACATGGCAACATAGGATCCAAAGTCAAGTTTTGTCAAAGGAGGTCAGGACCCTATTAAGGGTGGGGGTTTAAAATAGGATGCTAATAAGTATCAGTCAGGAAACTTGAAAGAGTGAAGTCAGCATGTTATAAGCCAAATGGGAAATGAGGATGAGCTTGGTGATCAGACAGATGGATGCCTCATTTTCAGCATGAGCTGCTGCTACAAGACCCTCCTACTTGCTTCCAGGCAACAGTGTACATTCAGTGTTTTAGTCTCTTTAAATTTATTTCTGGATGTTTCTGATTTTTAAATGTGAAATCTCCCAATTTTAAAATCTTGGGAATCAATTCAATATTTCTGAGGCACTATGTTTTTCAAAGACGCTATGCTTATGGGCCATCTCTGGCATGCTGGCATCTAGTTGGTAAATTTTGTTGGAAGGCAATCTTTTTTATAATTTAAGAGTTATAGCATGGGAGAAAGGTCAAGAAAAATCCCATGTTTGTAATTAAAAGTCCCTTTGCTTAAAGATTCTCCTTCCTATTATGTTGAAGATTACAAATTCTCTGAAGATTTTACACAAGAAAATAAATGTATTTTAAAAATTGTGTATCTATAAGATTTCAAACAGTATTTTCTTTTAAGATACCCTTTAAATCAATGCCTAATGAGAACCAACCCCATTAAAGATTTTGCTTGTTATACATGTCTCTTCTTATTGATTAAAAAAATATATATTTACTTTAGGAAAGAAAGCATTACTCCCTTTTCTTCACTTTGCCTGTAAGTATTTTCAGACATATACCCATAACAGAGACTTATTAAGACTTTAGATTGAAAATGCAACATGCTGGACACATAATCAAGAACTTCATTCAAATACATGTCAGCCACAGTGAAAAGTCCCCAATAGGTTCAGAACTATAGTTGGTCACAAAACTCTTTCAACTAGCACACAAAGGTTAGCCTGCAGTTACCACCCATGACCCTAATGATGAGTTCAATGACAGAAGTCCCAGACAGACTGGTTGCTTTTCAGATTACCGTATTTTCTTTCAGACCTTGAAAGCCAAGAATCCCGAGTGAAAGTTCTTAGGTAATTTAACTCATTTTTATTATTATCTTTTTAATCAATTCTCTGAATTTTTGAAAACAAACATTTGTCCTCTCTGTATTTTCATTCTCTGACTTTCCTTCTGGTTTAGTTTTTGCTAAAGTTATTGAATCTCTACATAAGTAACCAAGATTCTTTCAAAGCCTTCAGTCTCCCTTGTTTGGAAAAACCCTTCAGCATGTTGTTAACTTTACTGTTTTGTATACCATAAAAAAAAAGTACTGATATCGTGGGAACATTCCAGTCATTAGTACTGTTGCCAGATTTTTTCTTAGTTATTCAATAGTTAAAGCTCAAAGTTATTCATGTCCCCTCTGAGTGCATTTTTGGACTCAAGTAGAATAGTTGACATAAATATTTAGTTTTCCCATTAAATTAGTGTTTGTTTATTAAACAAATGAAGTGGGTACATGCCTAACTTTTCATTGTTAACAGTGCAACTAATATTTCAGATTTTCCTTCTTATTTTGATTAGTAATCACTTTTATATATCCAACACTTACAGAGATACTCATATCCATTTCCTTATTATAATCCCCCAAATTTGCAGGTAGAAAAAAAACAAAACAAAAAAAATCATCACCATTCCTCTTCTGAAGGGAAGCTGAGGCACAGTACTAAGAGGTACTGCACCAAGAGAACAAGTAAATGTTGCCAGATAAGCACACAATCAGCCACACACATGCTCAAGAAGTTATCTGGATGCTATCTATAGCAACCTGGAAAAAAATTACAAATCCCACTGAATGAGGAGATGACAGCACCTTAGAGTGATCGTTACTGCAGGAATGATGGGTTTGTTCAGTCTCTAGGCCAGGGGTATAGTTATACAATAACCTCTCCCATATGTTGCCATTCCCTTTAAAATAGACACTCTCTCCCCTTTCCCTCTTTGACACTATGGTATAATCCTCCCAAAGCAAAACTGTAGTATTTTTTATCAGTTTTTGTTTAATATCTACATGTACCATATCAAATTTAATTTCTACGTTTTCTACCATACCAAAAAAGTATTTATCACTACAATGTGTGATATAATTTCAAAATATCTATTCATGTATTCTTTTATAAAAATACCTCCTGACATTATTGGAATCATAAGAATAAAATATATGAGTAATATCTGTTCTAAAGCTTTAAAGTTGACTTGTAATTATTCAGACATGTCAATAGTTGGTTACAAGGAAGGGTTAAACTGTCCCCAAAAATATAAACCAGGTGAATGGAAAAAAGGAAAGAGAGTAATCTATGCCTTGAAAAAGAAAAAGAAAAAAAAAGAACTAAGAAAATTTTACTAAGCAGTAAATTCTTCTTGGATTTTCCAAGTTGAATAAGTGCTAGAAGGATTGGAGAAGAGACTTTTTAGCAGAGAATAATATGGCAAAAGGATACAATTGAAAGAATGTGCCATAACTGGGTAATGTTGACCTGGCATAAAGAAGCCAGGTATAAGTTGAAGCCAGAATTTAAAGTCATGCCAAGTGTACACGTTCTGCTAAGAACAATGGGTACCCCCTTGGAACAAGAGAGGAATGACTGTCCAGCTCTCTATAGTACAGATTGTTTGTGACAGCACTGAAAATAGAGAGGTAGAGGAAAAAGGAGCCAAGGACAACACTTAGGAAAAGGTTGCACCATATCACACAAGTCAGTCAAAGCCTGATTTCCAAGGTCAATCAGGGCGACCATTTCTTCACTTGCAATCCCAATCGCTTTACTTTCCTTACTGTAGAATTGTTTCTCTGACAAGCTAAAATAGGGGTTGTTAGGGTCTGTAAACAAGTCAAGATGGCGCCTGGCATTTTGCCAGAGGGAGTGGTTTGTGAAGTAACGCCAGCGAGCCATTAAGTGTGGAGATTCCTTATTGGTTGACTGCTGTATCTAGTTTATGTTAATTAAGATAAGCTGTGTGTAATGTATATATACCCCTCCTGTCCTACAATAAACGGCTCCCACTCCTGCTGTATCAATGTACACAAGTTGCTCGTCACCCCCCCTCCCCCGTTATTTTGCTGCAGCCGGACTGCGGCAAGGGGTCAACCCAATTGTCATGCCACTCTGCCATACAACCTATTCCTTGTTCTTTTCTAAGATGCAAAAACAAGAATCATTTTCCATCAGGGATTCAGGCCACTTTTAATCATTCCACCCTTCTACATTATTGCATCCTTCTTTCTACCCAAAACTCCAAAACCTCCTCCTTGTACATTGATGTCTTCACTAGTCTTCCTATGTCATTAAGAACTCTGAAGTATTGAGAAGAGAATTTCTACTGTCTCCAGCCACCACATGCACCCACTCACCATATAGTTTTCCCTCAGTTGCTAATAATATGTTTTTGTGCAATGGGCACTAACATTTGAATGGATGGAGCTAAATGGATTCAGATAGCCATAGCCATAGCTGTTGATATAACAGGTGTTCCGATTTCAACCCAATCCCTCTATTTGTGTGCTGAACCCAATCCTCTTTTACTCTCATGTACTGTACCATCATTTGTCCTCTCACATAACATCTGTGTCTTACTCTCCTCACATAAGCATGCTGTTTGTTATTGCTTATATACCATTATTCATTCTATCCTACTTGCTTTCTAAACCCTGCTTCCCTTTCCAGTTAAGGCCCCATCACTCCACACCTCTTTACAGAAAAATATTCCTCATAAGGATTGTTCAAACTTGCCTCGTCACCATTTTCTCTACCCTCATTCTCTCCAATGCCCATTCGTTCAAGTTTTATCAGAAACACTCTCTAGGCTGCCTTCATCAATGTTACCTTTTCTCTCCACCTTGCTGAATCTGATGTCTCACACGCAGTTTCTAACAAGCAGGATATGTAAGCACTTTCCTCATGTGGCTCTCAAATGACTTCTATTCTACATCACAGTTTGCTTCACCCCAGACTCTTATTTTTTTTTTCTCTCCCTCTTCCTAGCCTTGTGATATTGCATCCATTGAACTTGGTCATAGTGTGGGTTCTCTTGTTCCCATGAGAGCTTCATCCAGGCTCATGGTTACACTTGTTCTCTATCTAATATGTTGTTCTCAATCAATTGTTCCTTGAAAAACAGATTTTATGTTTCAAAGATTCTATGTCAGTTTCTAGAACATATAGATATAGGTCAAAGTGAGAGGTATGTTAAGATGAATATAAGCTCAAATGCCTGCAAAATATTCCTAAAAGCTACTATGAAATTCTTATTAGATCAGATTTAATATCAAAGCTCTTGTACTATATTTTTCTCTCTTCCAGATTCCAGCTACAAAGAAGAGGGAGAAGGGACGAACAAGAAGAGTTAATATTTTGGGGAAAGAAAATAATTCCTTTTATATGATTCACTCTAGACCCCCTTCCAAAAGTCTTCCACAGAAAACAGATTTATACTTCTGTACAAACTGCCTAAGAAAAAGACCAAGCGAGCAAGAGAGAGAGAGAGAGAGGGAGAGAGAGAGAGAGAGAGAGAGAGATTTTCATTAGATATTCATCTGCTGACAATCACAAAAAATAAATAGAATTAATTGATTGGTTGGGAATTCTTTGGTGAAACACTTATAAAGCTTGAGAAATTTGCATAGTTGTTATTTAAACAGGCTGGATAATAACACTTTCTAAGAAAATAAATGAGAAAGAAAAAGGCTTTTTAACCCTGCGTCTGCATATACTTATATAATCCCCAAACTGCAAATCAACTATGAATTACTCATTATTTCAGTGTCCATATATTCCAACCAATATTTTTCTATTGCCAAAATGTCTTTTTTATTCAGTTGAAGTTAGACTGTATTGCAAACAGTTTTGCTGTCCACATAGATGATACCCATTGAAAAGTGATGACTATTTAGAAAATTTAAAGGATTTTTTTTTCTAATTTGGCCGAACAAGTTAACAGATGTCTCACATAATACTTTTTATACTAATTCCTCCTGACGTTAGCAACATTTCCAGTTAAAGACAAAATTACCCTCTGCCACCTTTCAGCTTGACAGAGCCACTTAATCTTTTTTGTACTCAGTTTCTGCATTTGATAGTTCTTAGAACTTCATAACCTTCTCTGTTTCCTTATTGGGAAATGCCTGATCTGTAGTCAATTTTAAGTAACTAATTCATAAATTGTTGACTTGGTCCCATACTGGAGAAGAGTCCAACAGTTCACTACTCAAGCAGCTGATCTTGGTACTTAATGTAATTTCTAATAAATTAACTGTGAGCATGCCTATGAAAAGAGACAAGAGATTTCTCAATTATTAAGTTTTTTTCCCCTCCAATTTGGACACTAGCAGGTCTTCTTGCTCCTCCTTATATTTCCATTTTTTTATTCACCTTTTAAAATTCACTAAAATAATGAACAAAATAAACTGTATATAAAAATTTACAAGTTTCTTTCAAGTATTTATTGGTAGTTGATATAAAAGATTCACATAGAAAAGGAGTTAAGATTATTTGATAAAGTGAAATTTTAGGCCGATTGGTTATGTTAGGGCTATAAATCACTTAAAAATTCCTGTTCACAACTATCTAAAGGCTTCTACCTCTGTTGAATTGGGTCTGCTCTGGTTTTTCATACTTCTCTGGGTCCTATAAGGTGACTTTTCACCAATAACAAACCAAGAGACAAACTGTCAAATATTTGATCATCTAGGTATTATATTTTGGGCAATTGCCAAGTTGACAGTTTCTCATAGGTATTCACAGTTATTTGAGGATGGAGCCTAAATCGCTTAGTTGATTCAATCTCAATTAAATATTGTTCAAGTAGTAGTAAAATAGAAAAGGCACAAACATGTCCATGTTGTCAACAAAGCAAGCTATAATGCAGGAAATTATTCCATCCTAATTCTACCAAATATTATTTTAACTATGGAGTCTAACAGCACCCATCCCTCTGTACGGAAAATCCAGCTCTGGTTTTCAGAAAGTTTGGGCGAAACCAAAATCAAACAGAAGACAAACACATACAAATAAGTCCAGATGATTAATAAATGAAAGCAAACCCACAAAGCAGTGTTCTCTGTGTCAGGAAGAAAAAATGCAAGTAATGCTGGAAAAGACACCAGTAGATCTGTGTGTGTCAAGTCTCTGTGGGAAGACATTCTCAGTGGAGGTTCCTGTAATATTCCCCTCTAGCCAGGAGGGGACATAGCCAGCATCAAACCATGACTTCAACCATTTAGATAGGGACCACCTCCTGAAGGGGAGAATTAACTTTACTACAATAAGAAGGATTAAGAGGCTGATACAAGATCTTATTATTGGGGCAAGCCTCTGGACTTGTACTGTCTCAGATCCTGGGGGCTCCTTTTAACCAACTGTATGATTGTAAGCAATTTTCACACTAAATAAATAGAAGAATAATAGTAGTGTTGTGTGTGCATGTGTGTGTGTGTGTGTGTGTATCTCCAATTTTTCTGAGTATTAAACAAGATCAAATCTATAAAGCATATATACAGAATTTGATCAATAAATATTATTATTATTGAGTCATGTCTAAACAACTAATATTTGTGCTTTATCTCTTTGCCAGCAAACTCTCTCCTTTAATCAAGGGTATAGAATGTCAAATAGATTGATATTATTACTAGTATTGACCTCAAAACAGATAAGAATACCAGTAAACAGATAGATAATTGCAATGGAAGCTATTCATTGCTATGTCAGAGTTTAGCACAGAATCTTCTGAGAACATAGGAATTTCAGGAATTATTTTTTTTTCTGGATCAGATGAAAACTATTTCACAAACACAGTATTAGGTCAGACATCAGAAATATGGCTGTGATCTTCAACAAATGGTGCTGGGAAAACTGGAAATCCATATGCAACAAAATGAAACTGAATCCCTTTCTCTCGCCATGCACAAAAGTTAAATCAAAATGGATCAAGGAGCTTGATATCAAATCAGAGACACGCCGTCTAATAGAAGAAAAAGTTGGCTACGATCTACATAATGTGGGGTCGGGCTCCAAATTCCTCAATAGGACACCCATAGCACAAAAGTTAATAACTAGAATCAACAAATGGGACTTACTCAAACTAAAAAGATTTTTCTCAGCAAAAGAAACAATAAGAGAGGTAAATAGAGAGCCTACATCCTGGGAACAAATCTTTACTCCTCACACTTCAGATAGAGCCCTAATATCCAGAGTATACAAAGAACTCAAAAAATTAGATAATAAGAGAACAAACAACCCAATCAACAAATGGGCCAAGGACCTGAACAGACACTTCTCAGAGGAGGACATACAATCAATCAACAAGTACATGAAAAAATGCTCACCATCTCTAGCAGTCAGAGAAATGCAAATCAAAACCACCCTAAGATACCATCTCACTCCAGTTAGATTGGCAGCCATTATGAAGTCAAACAACAACAAGTGCTGGCGAGGATGTGGGGAAAAGGGTACACTTGTACATTGCTGGTGGGACTGCAAATTGGTGCAGCCAATTTGGAAAGCAGTAAGGAGATTTCTTGGAAAGCTGGGGATGGAGCCACCATTTGACCCAGCTATTCCCCTTCTCGGTCTATTCCCTAAAGACCTAAAAAGAGTATGCTACAGGGACACTGCTACATTGATGTTCATAGCAGCACAATTCACAATAGCAAGACTGTGGAACCAACCTAGATGCCCTTCAATAGACGAATGGATAAAAAAAATGTGGCATTTATACACAATGGAGTATTACTCTGCATTAAAAAATGACAAAATCATAGAATTTACAGGGAAATTGATGGCATTAGAGCAGATTATGCTAAGTGAAGCTAGCCAATCCCTAAAAATCAAATGCCAAATGTCTTCTTTGATATAAGGAGAGTAATTAAGAACAGAGTAGGGTCGAAGAGCATGAGAAGAAGATTAACATTAAATAGGGATGAGAGGTGGGAGGGAAAGGGAGAGAGAAGGGAAATTGCATGGAAATGGAAGGAGACCCTCAGAGTTATACAAAAGTACATACAAGAGGAAGTGAGGGGAAAGGGAAAAATAATACAAGGGGGACAAATGAATGTCAGTAGAGGGGGCAGAGAGAGAAGAGGGGAGGGGAGGGGAGGGGAGGGGGGATAGTAGAGGATAAGAAAGGCAGCAGAACACAACAGACACTAGTATGGCAATATGTAAATCAATGGATGTGTAACTGATGTGATTCTGCAATCTGTATATGGGGTAAAAATGGGAGCTCATAACCCACTTGAATCAAAGTGTGAAATATGATATATCAAGAACTATGTAATGTTTTGAACAGCCAACAATAAAAAATTTAAAAAAAAAAGAAATATGGCTGTGATCCTCAAAAATGTGGCGGAGTTTAAGTCAACTCTAGCCTCGACCCAGAAATTCTGGGTCCAAGGTTATAGGTGTATGCATAAAATATGCCTGAATCACATTCATGCCTTTGAGCTCTTTCAAATTCTTCTCAGTCAACTATTCCCTTGTTTCTTTCTAAATCATAATATCTACAAAACAGTCCAAAACACTATCATGTAGGGAGAGAAATACCCCCCAACAATCAGTAATTAAAAGTGGTTATACTAGCTCCTCATTTTTCAGTAAGTATTCCTTTAGGTACACATAAATAATAGTTAAATTTGTGAACCCAGCAACATCTGGGAGGAAATACCATTGTACATTATAATTTATTCTCTGACTCTAAAATTATTTTCTCTATATTTCTGACATCTTTAATATATTAGCCATAATTATATTCTTACAAATGTTGACCAGGTAAAATACCCCCATGCCTCTCAAAACAATATTTGGTGAATAATGTGAAAAATATATCCCCCAACACCTGCTGAGCTCTAACTATAAAATATAACTGGTAAAGAGTAGCAATTTTAGATTAGCATTCAACAATTACCTAACATTTATTAGTTCTTTTAAATGTTTTATTAGAATTGAAACAACCAATATTTGCTCATGTTTCATTAAATCCCATATTCAATGTTCAGCTCAAACCTAGTGATAAAGGAGGGCCCTTTGAGCTTAGTGGTAATATCATCTAAGCCTGAAAATAACAGAAAAGACTTCAGAGTCAACATCTCTTTGGTCTAAGGTAACAAGAATACCTGAATAATTACTCAAAATTATAATACTAATAAAACATGAATAAAGAACCACTTACAGTTCATCCAGTATGAATTATTTTAAGCATGTCTAATAAAAGAGAGCTTTAAAAGAGCATTAGCAGAATTTATTTAATTGCAATGTGTGCAGGGCAGTGTTATATTATGTACCTGTGGCTTTTCAGAATCACACACAGTCTTGTACTTAATGTGTATAATCAAACAAGAAAATAATAAAACTGTAAACTATTCTTCAATGGTAAATTTTTGCCCACTGAGCTGTCAATTGTGGATGGATTCATGATTGATAAGAATAATACACAATGGCATGGTGTAATTCTTTAGTGTGATGTTGTAAAATGGAGTATTGCTTCTGTTATTTTATCCAGTTTGCTTTTATATGACAGGGTTTATTGTGCGTTATGTTGTAGCTCATTCCTCTGTTCACAATGCCTACTGATGTGTAATTATGACTTGTCTGAACTGTAAGAAGGAGCAGTAAGTGAAAGGAAATCTGTAAGCACGCTTGATTTATGAGTCCTGATACTATATTACAGTCCTAATCTGCCTGCTTAACTTAGCTTCAGGCTAACTTACTGTATAACAGGCTCACGATTAGCACTGTAGCAAGTTGTGGAAGATTTACTCTGAAGGAGCTACTAGACTTTTTCTTTAATGATTTAGTCATTATTTCAGTTACAGGTAGAGCAATAAATTATTTCTTTTATAAAGACCTCATGTCAGGGAACAACCATTACAGAGGCATTTTCTGTGCTAACAAAGAGCTGTGTGTGGAAGGTTTTCTCCATGCTAAATATCATGCTATTGGTTATGTTTTATGATGAAATCTGCCATATTCCTCTTCTTCTTCTTTTTTCATATACAGTAACTTTTGCCTGGTGTTACAATGGAACTATGAGAACATCTATTTTGATCTAAGGCATCTAATTTTTGCAAGAGAAGCCCAAAATAGAAATTACTATGGATGAGCAAATGAAAGCAAACCCATAAAACAATGACCTCAGTGTCAGCAAGGAAACATGTAAGCAAATTTGCCTTTTTTAATCACCATTCACAAAGACAGATACAGCTGGAGGTAAGCATCACAGTACCATTATTGAATTCTAGCATATTCAATTCACATGCTTTTAGTAAATTAAACTTATAAATTACCCTTTGTTTCCTCAGATCCAATCTAAATCACCAATAAGAAAAATACTCTTCTTCAAACCTTATTTGTGACCAGGTTTTGCTAAATGTCTAAGAGGAAAAAAACAACTTGAAAAATCATCTGTAGCTGATATTTTCATATGAAATAAACAGCTTTGACTGTGCATAAGGACACGCAAGCATCTCTGAGTCATTACAGAAATATCTTTAAACAATACCAACAAGATGGATATTCTAGAAGTTTAAAAAAAATCTCATCATTTATATCAACTTCTTTTTGAGTTGTCCTTTATTCCATTTATATTGTTTCCCCACCTTCCTCTTTATCCTGAATATTGCTTCCATAATCAGCAAAACATGGGTTATACAATCCAATGAACAAAAAATACAAATTATTAACTGATTACCTCATAAGTAACAAAATTCCAAAGAATTAAACTCACAGTGGACAACACAGGCGCCGTGATTTTGAGCACAAGTATCTTCAAGCTTATACAACTTTGGAAAAGTTAGAACAAGGATTCTTTATAGTGAACAATACACCCTACTACATTCTGGATTCTCATGAAATGCTTTTGCAACATATTTTGATCATTTTGTGATGAGTAATTATTAATTCTTTACATCTCAAGGCAAAAAAGCTTTAGTTTCTATTTGTGAAGGTGATTCCATGCTAGAACCCTTGATTTGCCATAAAATCATTTAGGAAATGTGTGATTGACTACAGGGATTTTTTTTTTTTTTTTCATTTGGGCATCTTTGCAGTCAGCATCTGCCAGAATGTGCAGATGATATTTACTGAACTAAAGGTCTGAGTAATGGGAGATAGCCCTAAATATGCACTTCCTCTACCAATTATCAAATTAAACTTGATTCTTAGCCATTTGGTTGGATTATATTTGGAACCAAAGCAGTTTATATGCACTGTGGATTCAAGTCAACTTCTTTTAATTTGGTACTTGTGAACTGTTTCTTTAATGGTTTAACTATCAATGGAAAATGAGGGATAGAACAGCATGCCATTAGAATGAGCCCATAAACCATGTACTGCTCTCACTACACCAAATATTTCAAGGCTGGCATAACTCATACTCATAGAATAGACAACAACAAATATCCTCTATGTGACCATCTTAATCAGTAAGAATATCATTCTCCTGAATGGATGGATCTAAAAGCATAGTTACTTACTTTGAACTAAAAATAAAAGAAGTTCTTTGGGTAAGAACTATTGGTTAGCATATTTCCAACCACATATTTCTTATATCCAATGGAACTAAATGTAGACAGTCAGAAGGGGCCATGTATTTAACTACAATTCAGGGCATACTTTTATTAAATTACTTAAAAAGATGATCTATTTATGGCTTTGAGACAATGCTATTTTCTTGCCTCTCCTGAGCTTAAATCTCTTACTATCTCCTTTACATGGAAAACCTCATGTCTGATTCTCTGCTTTTCACTCAACCTTCCCATTGACATTAATACTTAATGAAATTAGACTGTCATATTGTTTAAGTGGCTTTCTTTGATGAGAGACTATAATATGCCCAAGTTTGTCATAGTCCTCATATCAACAGGCAAAGACAACTTCATGCAATGAAAAATTTGATAATTCCCAGGGTTTTTCCTTCCAGAGAATAATTAAGATATCTGCTGTTTTTCTCTGGTCAGATTCCTAAATAGAAAAATTTGAAATACCAAGAGACCTGAAAGACAGCAAGGCTTTCTTTAGCTGATAATCATGTTATCTAGGAATAAGTGAATCACTAGCCTTGGAAAAGTCATCTTGTGCAGCTGCCTCATTATCAAGCCTTGCTAATTTCTTTCCAAAAGAGCCTTGGACTAAATATCAGAAAACCTGGATTCAGTTCCTTTCTCTATTCCATATTTCTGTTACTTTGACGTAAGACATTACATATTTCTTTGTCATTAAAAAGGTCTTATGTAAACCCCATTCTGTTCTGCCACTGAAAACAAGAATGTTATGAAAAAAATTAAACAAACTGAGATCTATCCATCTATAACATCAATATATTACATATATATTATGTATATATAATTTACTCTCATCATCACCATGACCCTTACCATAGCCCTTCCACACTTTATCATCATCAAGTTGGGTTTTCCACCTCAAATTGCTCCCCTCAATAGTGATTCCATCAGTCACCCAATTTCCCAAACGAGAATTTGATCCATCACTGGCTATGTATATAAAAACCTTCAAGTTCTCCCAATAAATACCCAAAATGAATTTTGCCTCCAACATACCTAATCTTTTATTACTCCTTTATGGAAATAAGATATCACACATGCAAAAATCCCTTCTCTAGCATTCTGTTTGACTCAACTCCTTTAGAAGAGAATTTCAAATCGGCATCCTTTGGGAAATCTTTCCCAATTAATAGAGATTTGTTATGCCATTTGCATCATCCCATGCCACCTAATCAAAACTAAGCCCTGTGTATAAACAACTATAGCCGTACAGCTTATGAATTCAATATTGTTTATGTTCCTTCCTACTCAATTTGTTATTTGATGTGTACTATATTTATGCTTGCATTTTTGCTAAGTCTTAAAGGCTAAAGAACTAAGACTAAC
The DNA here is from genome assembly GCF_047511675.1 of Marmota flaviventris. Classification (NCBI taxonomy): domain Eukaryota; kingdom Metazoa; phylum Chordata; class Mammalia; order Rodentia; family Sciuridae; genus Marmota; species Marmota flaviventris. The sequence continues at coordinate 84,373,249 of NC_092508.1, forward strand.
CATGCTTTGGGAACTTGTCATATTACAATGGAGTTGTGCATTTCCAGTTGATGTTGGTTTTTCCTTTTCCTAATAATTACTTGATGTATGACAAGACACATTTATTACAGAATAATTAAATAAGAAACATATTGATCATCTATGTGAGTTGACTCTTGCAAATAAATAAACTATGTTTTTGGCATTAGAAACCTATCATTTAGGCAATAAGTTACAGATGAGGAAATATTTAATCAGTTGATTTTTAAATTTTTATTTCAATTAACAACTGGAAATGATATATTACAACCTGAACACATATATTTTAGGGACAAAAAGTAGAAGTCAGGCTATTACAGAAAGATTAATAAAATAAAATCTAGTCATATACCAAGCAAATACTATATACCATAATAGAACACATAAATCATTGTTCTTTACAGAAGTAAAAGAATTATGGTTTTACACTTGGGAAACATAAGATTTATGGTGAAGTAAGTGTTTGTCGTGTGGTCTTTAAAAATGTCAATCATTACCTTCTTTTTTTACCTGAAAGTGAAACTGTGCTAAGAACTTACCTTTGTGTCTTGACAGAAAATAGATATCCGCATACCTGTCTATCTAATTCTCAATGCCTGACACCTGGATAGTGCTCTATTTTCTGTACCAATTGCTAGGTTCCTGGGTATCATACTGTATCCTGAACTCCCTTGTCTCTTAAGGGAAAGAATCTGCATTTAGAGTCTCAGAGGAAAGAAAAATGACATTATTTTGCAGTTTTGTTTTGTTTTGTTTTGTTTTATGAACCCAAGTAATAGTGTCATCCTTCAGGCCACAACCTTATGCTTGAATTGGGAGAAAATCTTGGCTATATGGAATATACATCTGAGCATATATGTATGTGTCTATATATAATCAAAATTTCTTGAAGATAACAGTTGGTACTTGTTCACTTATAAATTAACAAGCCAAACACAATAGAAACAAAAACATTTTTGTTGAATAAAATGAGGATTTTTAGTTAATCTAAAAAGTTTTTTCCACTTTATATTATGGTGATCCCATTACACATGAACAGGTAGAGAAATCAATAACAGAAAGAAATCTCTATCACTTTCATACTGATAAATGGCACTAAATGTTTGATTGTCTCTCAACACATAGGACATGATTCAAAAGTCAAAATTTCAACAGGATATCTTCCATTTGTCTATTTTAAACTATTTTTAAAAATCTTAAAAATTACAACGCCTTCAAGAAAGAGTCACTAGCAACTAAGTATTCATATACATTAAAAACAATACACCAACACATTTAAACTTATGGTTATATGTGTAGTGGCTTTGGAGAACTCTAATTTAATTACACATCTTTTATCATATGTTTCAGCATTATCTTTAACCAAGAATGGCATGTTTTTCAATGGCATCTCTTTGGTTGGTTGATTTTAATAATAAGCACTCTGAAAGAATCTTTATACATTATGCCATCCAAAATATTCTTAAAGTCTCCCTTGATCAAAATATAATGCTGCTTAAATATGTTAGGCAACATGTATTCTACCTATTTGCATTATGTCAAATGAACTGGATCATTCCAATATGGTGTCACATGTGCATGGAAGCCTGTAGCATTTTATAACAGGTGTTAGGCAAATGTACTTGACAGAGATATTGACAGTAAGGTCAACTGTAAGCATGAAAGCAAAAAACAGCATTAATAGTATGTAGACATGAATGGTCCGAGAGGGGAAAAAAGCAATATAAAAAAGAATCAACTATGGTCTCCTCATAAACAATATCACCAACAAAACAGACACAAATAAATACATTTTAAAGACATTTATTTTATCTCATAATTTGTTCTCTTTCTCCCTATATCTGTAAAATGGAGGAAGATTGAGCTTGAACATAGAAAAAGGTCATTGCAAGTAAAAAAAAAAAATAAAACCTAAATAAATAAACTGAATGCATTGAGAAATTTGATAAGTATTTTCTTAATGTGGTCAGCATGTACCATATATCTGTTAGAACTTTCAGAACATTCCACCTGATATTTTGAATACTGACATATATCTCTCCCTCACTAGGTAATGTAATTCCTCTTATTTACATTTAATTCTTCATAAGACTTAAAATAGTGCCAATGAACACAGTTCATGTTCTCCTAGTATATTTTACAAACGAAACTTAAGTTTTAATTCTAAGTCCAGTCAGTCTGCCAAAAAAGCATTGATTGACTAATAATATAATGATGATTTAGTGAGGAGATTTTCAAAGAAAATATCTTAATTCTGAGATAATGAGATAATTTTTGTGACATATTTAAGATATCAATATGATAATTGGTATTAAAGAACTTGAGAAAATAAAACAAATAATTAATTTCAGAATTTATGGCCTAAAGCTTTAGATATAGTGTAGGATTTTAAATATATAGTCATAAAATGCAAATGAGTTTAAAACTTTAATTTTAAGAATATCTTACATCTATTGAGTGCAAATTTGTTTTAAAATATGGTTGCAAAATAGAACAACACAATTTTATAAAATGATTATAACTAGATATATAAAAACATATTTTGGGTTCTTCCAAATAAACTTCATAAACGTTCTTCAGTTCTCAGTGAGGCAAGCATTTCAATTTTCTGCAATATTAGCAGGAGTAACTAATGATGGCTAATTTTTGCCTGTAGTATTTCCTTCAATCTGCTTGCACACTTTCAGTTTCTCTGGCGGCAGAGCATTTGTAAATTTTCTGGTCACTAAACACTCAAGTACAATTGTAAGTGATCAGCTTGCAATTGGCCAACAAATAGGAAATATAGAAAAAAAGAATATTCAAATATATTTATAAACAAATGTACATAAAAATCTTGAATCTCTGGCTTAACAAATTCTTTTCTGCCTACTTTGTAATCATATTATAAAATCAAATGATTTATAAAAGATAGCTTACAAGAGAAAAAAATCACATTTTGTAAGAGCTTTATTATACCCTGTCATATTCAAGAATCATTTTATGCTTAATGTTTATCCCACTTCCCATTTTTATTTACTTGTTTTAGGAAAAAGTACTATTGAAGGTAAAATCCAAGAGTATTTTTTTATTACCTTCTTTACAAGTCAAATATTTCCACTAAAACACATCAGAGATGAAAGCAGTATTTCTAAAACCCTGTATTCTTATAATACTCACAAGTCATAGTAGAGATGATTTTTAAAGTGCAATTTTAATGAGAATTAATTCAGCATTTGGAAATTTAAGAAATTAATGTTTACATCAAGAATATTTAACAAAATCAAATCCATGCTATATTTTGAATTCATGGAAAGGTGACATGGATTCATTTAATCATGACACTCTCATTCCAAATTAAATGATTGCCCCCAAATTTTCACACTACTTTTTGGTTAAGTGGCAAAAGAAAAGGTGCAGCTCCACTGAGAGAATCATACCACAGGGCCGTTTTAGGAAGCACAATTTTATGAAAATAAATCTCTGGTGCCCTGACTGTTTTATTCTATGCAATGCACTGCATATCCAGATGAGAAGAAACTGGATTCCTTCATAAAGCATGCAGACTCAGGAACCTCAAAGCACAGGATACCTGAAGGCTGTCAAATAGACTATATTATGATTGAATGAATAAAAAAACAGAATGTCTGAATGAGAAAGCTTGTTTATAGATAATTCACAGGTCAACTTTTATCCAAACTCCTTAATACTTAAAAGATTGAATTCCATGTTTATGCTTATGCTCTGTGTGTGTGTGTGTGTGTGTGTGCGTTACATTTACATTTTGCTCTACTGATAAATCATTAGGGTGTGTTATTCTGCTGAGAAGAACTTGAAACACATAGGGCTTTGGTGAAACTGAGGTGCCAAATTAGCTTTAAAAATATCTTACATTATGGCTTAATTTCATGTTTTCATTGAAGCCCAATCGTGTTGGCTGCCATTCAATAGGCTACAGAAATCTGAAAGATGATGAATACAGAACTATTACAAATGAAGGAAACTTTGCCAGCTGAAGGGAAACACGATGGATATATATTTTTTTTTTTTTTTTTACCTAAGCAGAGTAGATATGTTCCTTTAGCTTCCTATGTTAAAAAACACATTCTGATCCAGAAACTCTTCCCATTTATTTGAAGGATTCTGTTCTAGTACAGTATTTTGTGGACAATATAAATGAGAGTTCTCATGTAACAGAGACAAAAGAGAACCTCACAGAACATAGAATGTCTAAGGTGTTATTTAGAAAGATACCTCTGGGACCATGACTTGGCCAGCGGAAGGAACATTTAGAAGAAAATACATGTGCCACCTTCCTGAGTCAGGGGCTGCTATCCTGTGTCTGGCTTCAATGTCTGACAGGTGGAGCACAATCTAGCATAGATTGAATCACATATTTGCTCCTACTAAAATGAAATTTTATGTCACACAAACATCTTCACAAGAGTCCACATTTTCTGTTTTCTAAGAAATACATTTTTTTCCAAAGTTCAGAGTTCTGAAAAAAATGAAAAGAAACCAAATTGATTTTCATTACAAAGAACATCAAGGTAACCCAGTGGGGGGAAAAGGAAAAAAAATGTCATTTAGTAGAAAGAAAAGTTTATGAAATAGCAAAGAGAATGAGAGAAGAGAAAGGTGAGTGAGATTTTAGAACTGTTAAGTCTCAGCAGGAAGTAGATGATATTATCATGTGGGATAATGATCCAGGGTCTATTTGTAAAGGTATGGTTGGAGTGTAGAGTATTAACATTGAATTGTTCAGGAACGCGGAACTGTCAATATTAGAGACTGTAGACATCCCTAGATCTGATGAGGGCAGAACCAAAGAATGAGAGTCCATAGTACAGGGCTACAGGCTGCTTTAAGAAGGGCAGAACTTCTGGGGATAGATACAGTCATATATCCTGGTTCAGAGGACCTTAAAGGGAGGGAGGGGGAAATGTAAAGATAGATCCACTGTCTTCCCTATCTTCAGTATCCTAAGACTATTTCCCATTGATCCAACCCCAAAGAAACCAGAGAGCAAGAGATCCACAGCTGTTCACACCTCCATCTTTTCAGGCTTAGAGTAAAGTGGATTGTGAGTGGAGTGGATCTCAAGGGCAATATGCCATGGGCTGAAACTTCATTGGTATGTTTGCATGTGTAGGGGGAGGTTAAAAGTTGGAGGGAGAATGGGGACAGTGCCATTGTAAGACACAGTGAGTAAGTAAATGAGGACATTTTGGGGGTATATCATTTAAGTTGCATAATTTTTTGCTATTATACCTACTGCTGTCTAACAAATCATCCAAAAGTTCAGCAACATAAAATAGTAAATGTTTATTTTCTTATTGATTATTTAGGCTGGAAATCCTGGCTGGCTTATCTGGGCACCTCTGATTCAGGTTGGCTCTCAAGACTGCCTTCAAAGTTTGGGCATGTGCTACATCTCAATGCTCTGGGGAAGGATGTGCTTTCAAGCTCAGACACAGGACTATTCACAAGGTGCTTAGGATGCCATTTTTAAGGTCGCTGGCATAGCTGTTCACGGTACTCAAGTTCTTGGTGGCTATTAGAGCTTGGAGACATTAGGTTTTGGGGGTTTTCATTTGTTTGGTGTGTGTGTGTGTGTGTGTGTGTGTGTGTATCCCTTGGTATCAGGCTGTTTACCACATGGCAACAGGCTTCCCCTTGAGCAAGGGGGTGGGGGAAGAGAGAAGGAAAGAAAGAGAAAGGGGCCAGGAGAAGAGGAAGAGGAAGATACGTCTTTGGATAACCTCCTATTGAATGTGACATCCCATCAGGTTTTTTTATTGTTATTTTTTTTTTAGATAATCATATAGTCACATTCAATTGTAAGCAACTATACAGAGAGATCCTTTGTGTGTACTTTACTTGGTTTTCATTAATATTACTTTTTTTCAAAATGTCACATCCAGTATATGAACCTAGATACAATCATCAATCTTTCTTTTAATTTCTTCATGTTCACTGTTATTTTGTGATATACATGTGTGTATTTAATTCCTTCCAGTTTTATCACATCTATAAGTTCATGTATCCATCACCCCGGTCAAGGTATTGAACTTTTCCAGTAGCAAAATCATTTCTCATATTTCCTCTTTGTAATTATAGCTACTTCATTCTCCCTATCTTACCATGCTCCTATTCCCTGGAAACCACAAATCTTTCTTCGTGTCTGTAATATCTCATTTTAAATATATTATATACATTAAATCATATACTGTGCAACATTTTCAGCTAACTTTTTTACTCAGCATAATTGGCAGAATATTCATTCAAGTTATTGTGTGTGTGTCAATAGTTAGTATCAGTTTGTTATGAATTGTCTTCCATGGTAGGTACATGTTACTGTTTGCTTATGCATCCACCTGTTGAAGAATATTGGGGCTGATGCCAATTTTTGACAATGATAAATAAAGCTGCTATGAGCATTTGTGTACAGGTTTTTATATGAACATAAGTTCTCATTTCTCTGGGGAAAATGCCCAACAATACAATTGCTAGGTAATTGCATAATCTTATAAGAAACATCTCACCATTTTTATGCTATTCTTTTTATTAGAAATGATTCAATAAGTCTAAACTACACTAAAAGCAAGTTTATTACAAAAGGCCATACACAGGAGGCGGGCAGCATCATTGTGGGTATAGGGACATCTCTGTAGAGGCTGCCTAGGACATCTCCTTGCTGCCCCTGCCAGGTAAAATTTGAAGTGCATCTCTGTCTCTCTCTAGTAGAAAATGTTTTCTAAAATAGGCTTAAGAAATGTATCAAGGGTCCAGACTGATTCATCATTGTAATTAGTGTTTTTGAAAATGAATTGGTAAATGCCCTCAGCATTCCTGAATTTGGTATTTGAGCTCACTTTTGGTTTGTTTGATCAGAGGAAGACTGAAGTTGGGTTGAAGGAACAGGTCTGTGCAAGGCTAAAAAAAAAAATTATACATATAAAATGACCATAGTCTTCAAAAGGAAATATAGGCTTTGGGAAAAGACAAATTTACTCCTCTTTTAAGCTGACTCTTCTAGACCATGCCAACTGTTTCTGTTCTTGGTAACAACCGGAATTCTACTATTGCTCTGCATCTTCCACAGGTCCCAGGTGCATCCTCTGCCCTATCCTTGCTGATCTTAGGGATGACTGATACATTAAGTCCGTACTTGCCTTCAATGGGTACTTGTCTGGGGAGTTGGAAACCTTGATGGTATAAGCTCACTTTAGTGGTGTAGGCCTTCTAAATTTGACCCTGCACAATGATGACTAGTGAAAATTGAATAATAATTTGTCAACCATAATATGTACAGCAGAAGTATTAATTTAGATATGAAAAAAAAACGTGAAAGGATATTTCAACAAGTGTCAATGGAGAAAGACAAAGAATACCCAAACAATGATATATGATTAGCTCCACAATCATAACGATACGCACACACACACACACACAAACATACATACAAAAGGCCATGCATAGGAGGGGGCCAGGATCATTGTGGAGATTGGACTGTTATTTTAGAGGCCATACACACACACACACACACACACACACATATATATATATAAATGTTATATATATATATATATATATATATATATATATATATATATATGTTTTATATATATATGTTTCATGTATATGTAACTATATATATAACATCTATATAACTATATAACTATATATATATATATACATATGTGTGTGTGGTTATACATATGTGTGTGTGTGTGTGTGTGTATATATATATATATATATATATATATATATATATATATATAATTATGGTATTAGAACTAATACATAGCTGGGACTGCTTCATTACACTTCTAAAAGTCATTTTATAAAATATCCCTATCAGAGAGGGACACAGATGAACTACAAAAACCTTGAAGGAGAGCAAGGTGATGTTTTAGATAGGGACCCCATTTACAGTTCAGTCATATTGATTTTTATTTTCTCCAGTCAACCATCCTTTTTGTGATTCTAGGCCTTCAAATATGTATTTTAATCTACATAAATGTTATTCTGCCTGTGTTTACTTACCTAATTTCTGTTTCCCATCACAGCTGAACTCTCCCTTCACCAGAAGGCATTCCTTGATCACCCTTGACGCTACACTGCTATGGCACCTCTCCAGGCTTCTTTGCAACACCAAACTCTGTTCTGTTCACATGCTTGATGTCAGTCTTCCCCTTTAGCATGTACACTCTAGGAACACAGATAAAACTTGTTATTTCACTAGCACAGTTTGAGGACCTATCAGTATTCAGTAAATGCATTTTAAATGGTTAATAATGTTTGAGCAGGAACAGTGGCACATGCCTGTAATCCCAGGGACTCCAGAAGCTGAGGCAGAAGAGTCTGGAGTTCAAAGACAGCCTCAGCCAAAGAGAGGCAATAAGCATCTCAGTGAGACTCTGTCTCTAAATGAAATACAAAAAAGAGCTGGGTGTGTGTCTCAGTGGTTAAGCACCCCTGGATTCAATTCCTGGTACAAAAAAAAAAAAAAAAAAAGTTTATGTGGTTCAGTAACAAAACGCCATGTGAATTTCTCAGGAAATAGCCAAAATTCCACATAAGATCAGTATATCCAAGAATGAGTAGCCATAATCCAGTTACAAAGAATAAGATTTAAAAGCAGGTTTCTAAACAGTGGGAGAAATTCACAAGAAAGATTCTTGTTACAGAAGAAATGGCCCTGGTAACTATTGCATTACAAGGGTTGAGTTCCTAAAAAGTACACTATAAGACTTGGACTCAGTTTTAAGAGAAAATCTTAAGCCTAGTTATGGGAGCTACATGTTCTAAACAAAATCAAGATTTATTTGAAGCTGATACTGACACCATATTTTTTCCACTTGGGAGCAAGATTTGATCCAGAGACCAAGCCACTTTTGTGATTGACAATGAGGGTTCAATGAGCCAATTCTGAAGATTAAATAATTGTGTAGAGTAGCATCTAAGCTCACCAGAAGTTTCCTATTATTTGGTAATTCTTTTAGTCCCTTTATTGCACAAAGGGATAACTAAAGCATAGTCTCCAAAGGAAACCTTAAAACTCACTATCCATTGGCAGTTAATTACAACAGTTCACTTTGTATACGTTGTGCTATATTTCCAAAATGTTTTAACTCCATAAAAATGGTAAACAACTCTGAATTATTTTTTTTTTCTCAGCTAGGTAAATGTATTCAGAAAGGTAACTTATGTTATTTTAGTTTGTCAACCTCTCAAATAGATTTGTTTAACTTGTGTGGGACCTTGGAACTATATGATCTACACTATTGTGTGCAGAAGGATCGATTTCTGGAAATTTAAAATGTAATATGAAACCAATACTAGGTCCCTCTCTCTGCTAAGAGGGTATCTCCATTATCACTGGTATAATGCATCCAAGCACTCCTTGGAAGCCTACCTGACATTCCTCCAAGAAATCTACTTTTAAAACTTTTCAAGGCTTTCTTATTGCTAGCATGAACTATAGTATCATCTTGATAACTTGGCTTATTTTCCTTTTCCAATGCATCTTAAGTTAAAAGAACAAAAAAAAATCAGGAAGTAATTTTTTGTCCACATGACTAGACCAATAGAGACTAGTTAAGAGTTCAATAAAACCATTATAGTTCTTGTAATACGATTAAATCAGCTCTTGACTGAAGTGCACAAGGCACTTTTTTTTTTCTTTGCAAAATCACATCAGGTCATTGTCAACAGCCACCATTTTAAAGGAAGGGCTATTATTGAAGGCTAGTTTTCCATATTACAAATGTTATACTTTGATGAATTCTAAGTGCAACAAGATATCTCAAAGGTCATCTTTGAGAAATAAAATAACTTGTTAGTGGTAGAATGTTTGGTTGTCCATTTTCCTTTAAGTAGTATACAGAATTACTAATTGGGAAAATTTTTAGCACTAATAAACTAACATAGAACTAGTTGCAATGATTTTCTCAATTTTAAGCAGGCACTTCTCCCTCAGTCTCCCTTAGACAGACATTATTCTTTTTTTTTTATAAGCTGTACACAGTATACTATGTTCTATGGAATTTGAAGTTTTTTTCTCAAATCAGGTGATATGTAATATTTGTCATTGTTAAATAGCATAATAAAAATTACCTTATATATGGAATATACAAAGTTGATTAGTTTTATTCTTATTTCTGAATATTGACTCAAGATCCCTTAAATTGTTATCCATTGCCTTCACATCATCTATTAAGATTTAAGTTGTTGCTACCTAGTCAATCTTACATCTTCCCATAAGACTATACCTATCCATGTGACAAAATCCAATGTAAGGAAAGAAAGTGATTTAAAAAAAAAAAGTTTGTAAATTAGAAGTAGATTTGTCACCACCTTTAGTTAATGCTAATGCATTTCTTACAATTCAGATCATTAAAATTCTTCACAATGTTTTTGGAAACAACAGTTGTGAGCATACTATCAGCACTGTAAGCAAACATTCAATGTGATTCTATATTTTAATAAAAATCTTGATATGTTCTTTATCATATACATGATACATAAAATAAGTGAACTTTAGTATAGCTGCTTTTTTCTGTTTATAAGGAATAGTATTAACAATGAATGATGGAATTAAGTATACTACTATTTATTTCATATGGGAATTTGTATACTACTATTTATTTCATATGGGAATTTGCATCAAAAATAACTACTGTTTAGACAGGTGCGGTAGTGCACATCTGTAATCCCAGTGGTTTGAGTGCTGAGGCAGGAAGATCACAAGTTCAAAGCCAGCCTCAGCAAAAGCGAGGCACTAAGCAGCTCAGGAGACCCTGTCTTTAAATAAAATACAAAATAGTGCCAAAGATGTCGCTTAGTGGTTGAGTGACTCTGAGTTCAATCCCCACTACCCACCCCCCCAAAAAAAAAACAGTGTCTGTATTCCTGGAAAGTTTGTGATAAAATTACAGATTGTAAACTTAGTTAATTGTCAAAGTTATTATAACACTGAGTTTGCATTTTATTTTTAAGTAAATATGAAATGTATAAAGGTGATAGTTATAAGATTGATATTTGTACCTATTATTTTTGGGGTTTTGTTTGTTTGGGTGACTTAAATAAAGTTTTTTTTTTTTAAATGTGGTTATTTTTGCAATGCCATGGTTATAAGACTTTATGAAGAGGTAACATAATTTCCATTTCCTTAACCATTCTTTTTTTATTTTCAATCTTCTGCACAAAGTAAGTTTTGTTCATCTCATAGTTAATGACATAAAACAAAGGTCAGCAAACTTTCTCCAAAGGGCTAAAGAGTAAATATTTCAGGTTTTACAGGCCACAATATGGTCTTTGTCATGTGTTCTTTATCTTATTACCTCTACAAAATGTAAAAACCACTTTATTTTGTACCATACAAAATAAAATGGCCAAATTCGCCCTGCAGTTGGTAGTTTGCTTACTCATGGTATAAAATATCTACTTTTTCTTGTGAGGGAAAATGTTCTTTAGGCTTCTTTACAGTCTACTCTTGCCTGAAGTCAAGTAGAGAAGAGTCTTATTTATAATTGAATGTGGCTTGTGAAAAAAGGTAGAAATGGAAAGTTCTTCCTCACTTTTGACTCTCCCAGGAAGTTTTTCCATTCATTCATTCATTCATTCATTCATTCAATAAATTTGTTAAGCACCTTCTATGTAAACTCTAAGTATTTTGTGTTAGCAAGATTTCCAATGTTTCTTTTCTTTTTTTAAATATTTAATTTTTAGTTGTAGTTGGACACAATACCTTCATTTTATTTGTTTTTATGTGGTGGTGAGGATCGAACCCAGGGCCTTGCACGTACTAGGCGAGCGTTCTACTGTTGAGCCACAACCCCAGTCCTGTTTCTTTTCTTTAAAAAGCCAATTACTCGGGAAGGCTGGAAGATGGCGGCGAGGGGAGTGCATTGCCCCCGTGTGGCGCGTCACTGTGTGGGAGAATGACGAGTCAGGAGGGCTAAAGGCTATCTTGTTAGGAATTTCCAGCAATAGTGGGGTGCTCCAGAACCTGGAGGAAGGATTATCATTGCACGAGGATCGGCTATGGGGGCTCAAACGCGAGAGATTTGTCGCATGGAGGGTCACACTGCTTATTCAGCAAATCGCCCCGCGGCTAGAGTCTGCGGTGCGTTCTGGGAAAAGAGGAGATAGTGACGCAGGGATACAGCGCTGCAGTTTCTGCCAGCCGTGCAAGCACCATACTCAGTGCTGAATTCTGGGTTCGAGACGGGGGAAGGAAGCGGTCCAATTCGGTTCTCCACACTGCTCAGACCACAGAGGAGGCCAGCGGCCACCATCTTGGAGAGCTGACGTCACCATCCCTGTTTTCGACTGACCATAGCTCATTCAGCCATAGAACAGGTAATTTCAGGCTGCCATTCACCTGCGGCTTGCAGACAAATTACTCAGGCTCAGTGCTAAATAACCCGCGGAAACTGCTTCTTGGAGCCTGCTCTTATCAGAGCTAACACGGAGCATGGAGCGGCCGAGTTCCGGCTCCCGGAACTGCTCTGGCCCAGGGCTAAGGAGCCCGCGGAAACTGCTTCTCGGTCCAGGTCCTGCTGAGTACTGTGGAGGTAAATACCAACCAAGCCTTCGTGGCCAGTGGCAACAGGACAAGGACGGGGCCTGTGAGGGCCGGTCAGGACTCACCCATTGCTTTGGTCACCCGGCAAAGGGAACGAAATGCTGCCATTCGCATAGGATACCAACATGGCAGAGATCTGATGTCATCAGAAAGCGGCGGAGGAGAGAACTTCATCAATACCAGTGGCGACAGAAACAGTTGGTCTCCTGGTAGGGAGGGTGAGTCACAGACACCTGAGTCTCTCTCGCTTTGTCATGGAGCCACAGGGGAGGAGCCGGGCTGCCGCCCACGCCCGGAGCAGGCCCAGCGGCTCGCCGGCATGGTGGTTGCATGACCCCAATTGGAGAGGGGGCAGAGCGGAGCCGCCACCCGCGCCCGCAAGGTGGGCAGACCTGCGACCGACCGGCAGAACAGGCCCAGTGGTCCGCGGACATGGTAGGAGGGGCAGGGCAGAGCCGCCGCCCGCGACCTGCCGGCGTGGTAGTCACGACACCCCAATTGGAGTAGGGGCAGAGCAGAGCCGCCACCCATGCCCGAAAGGTGGGCAGACCTGCGAACGACTAGCGGGACAGGCCCAGTGGCCTGCTGGTGCGACAGACATGTCACCCCATTAGGAGTAGGGGCAGAGCAGAGCCGGCGCCCATGCCCGCAAGGTAGGCAGACCTGCGACCAACCGGTGGAACAGGCCCAGCGGCCGGCCGGGGTGGTAGGCACGTCACCCCAATTGGAGTAGGAGCAGAGCAGAGCCTTCGCCCGCGCCCTGAACAGGCCCAGAGGTCCGCGGGTGTGGTAGACAAGTCACACCAATTGGAGGGGGGGCAAAGCAGAGCCGCCGCCCGCGCCTGCAGGGTAGGCAGACTTGCAGCCAACCGGCGGATCAGGCCCGGTGGCCTGCCGGCGTGGTACACACATCACCCCAATTGGAGTAGGGGCAGAGCAGAGCCGCTGCCCGCGCCCAGAACAGGCCCAGTGACCTGCCGGTGTGGTAGTCACGACACCCCAATTGGAGTAAGGGCAGAGCAGAGCCGCCGCCTGCGCCTGCAAGGTAGACAGACCTGCAACCGACCGGCAGAACAGGCCCAGGGGACCGCGGGCGTGGTAAACACCTCACACCAATTGGAGGAGGGGCATAGCAGAGCCGCCGCCCGTGCCTGCAATGTAGGCAGACCGCCGCCCGACCCTGCAAGGGAGACTTTTCAACTATACAAGAGCAATATAAATATATAGGGGGAAAAAAATTTCAAAAACACAACAGTTTCACCAAGCAGAAAGAAACGCAAGCACTATGAAAAGACAAGGAAAGAAAGGACCACAAGCAATGCAGGTCAACTCAACTTTAGAAGAGGTAACAGCTGCAGCAGATGGAATGTCAGATAAAGAATTCAGGATATATATGCTTCAGATGATCTGGAGTATCAAGGAAGACATTAGACAGCAAAATCAGACAATGAAAGATCACTTCGACAAGGAATTACACAAACAAATACAGGAAGCAAAAGATCAACTATACGGGGAGATAGAGGTTATAAAAAACAAACAAACAGAAATCCTAGAAATGCAGGAAGCAAGAAACCAACTTAAAAACTCAATTGAGAATACTACCAGCAGAGTAGAACACTTAGAAGATAGAACATCAGACAATGAAGACAAAGTATTTCAACTTGAAAAGAACATAGACAGCTCAGCAAGACTGTTAAGAAACCATGAGCAGAACATCCAAGAAATATGGGATAACATCAAGAGACCAAATTTAAGAGTCATTGGGATACAGGAAGGGACAGAGTTTCAAACCAAAGAAATCAGCAATCTATTCAATGAAATAATAGGAGAAAACTTCCCAGACTTGAAGAATGAGACAGAATCCCAAATTCTAGAAGCCTACAGGACGCTGAATGTGCAAAATTATAAGAGATCCACACCTAGACACATTATAATGAAGATGCCCAACATACAGAATAAGGAGAGAATTTTAAAAGCTACAAGAGAAAGGAAGCAGATTACATTTAGGGGCAAGCCAATCAGGATAACAGCTGATCTTTCAACACAGACTCTGAAAGCTAGAAGATCCTGGAATAACATATTTCAAACACTGAAAGAAAATGGGTTCCAACCAAGAATTGTGTATCCAGCGAAATTAAGCTTCAGGATGGAAGATGAAATTAAAACCTTCCACGACAAACAAAAGTTAAAAGAATATGCAGCTAGAAAACCATCTCTTCAAAACATCCTCGGCAAAACATTACAGGAAGAGGAAATGGAAAATAACAATGAAAACCAACAGTGGGAGGTAGGACAGTAAAGGGGGGCGGGGATAATCAAAGTGGAAAACAAACCATGTTTAGTAACATAAATAAACAAATATGGCTGGAAGAACAACCCATATCTCAATAATAACCCTAAATGTTAATGGCTTAAACTCACCAATTAAGAGACACAGGCTAGTAGAATGGATCACAAAACAAGACCCAACAATATGCTGCCTACAGGAGACGCATTTGATAGGAAAAGACATACATAGGCTGAAGGTAAAAGGTTGGGAAAAATCATATCACTCATATGGACTTCGGAATCAAGCAGGAGTGTCCATACTCATATCAAATAAAATAGATTTCAAGCCAAAGTTAATCAAAAGGGATAAAGAGGGACACTACATACTGCTTAAGGGAACCATACACCAACAAGACATAACAATCATAAATATATATGCCCCAAACAATGGTGCAGCTATCTACATCAAACAAACTCTTCACAAGTTCAAGAGTCTAATAGACCACCATACAATAATCATGGGAGACTTCAACACACCTCTCTCGCCACTGGACAGATCTTCCAAACAAAAGTTGAATAAGGAAACTATAGAACTCAATAACACAATTAATAACCTAGACTTAATTGACATATATAGAATACACCAACCAACATCAAGCAGTTACACTTTTTTCTCAGCAGCACATGGATCCTTCTCAAAAATAGATCATATATTATGTCACAGGGCAACTCTTAGACAATATAAAGGAGTAGAGATAATACCATGCATCTTATCTGATCATAATGGAATGAAACTGAAAATCAACGATAAAAGAAGGAAGGAAAAAGCATACATCACTTGGAGAATGAACAATAGGTTACTGAATGATCAATGGGTTATAGAAGACATCAAGGAGGAAATTAAAAAATTCTTAGAGATTAATGAAAACACAGACACAACATATCGGAATCTATGGGACACATTGAAAGCAGTTCTAAGAGGAAAATTCATTGCTTGGAGTTCATTCCTTAAAAAAAGAAAAAAACAACAAATAAATGATCTCATACTTCATCTCAAAATCCTAGAAAGAGAAGAGCAAAACAACAGCAAAAGAAGTAGAAGGCAAGAAATAATGAAAATCAGAGCTGAAATTAATGAAATCGAAACAAAAGAAACAATTGAAAAAATTGACAAAACTAAAAGTTGGTTCTTTGAAAAAATAAACAAAATCGACAGACCCTTAGCCATGCTAGCGAAGAGGAGAGAGAACTCAAATTACTAGCATACGGGATGAAAAAGGCAATATCACAACAGACACTTCAGAAATACAGAAGATAATCAAAAATTATTTTGAATCCTTATACTCCAATGAATTAGAAGATAGTGAAGGCATAGATAAATTTCTTAAGTCATATGATCTGCCCAGATGGAGTCAGGAGGATATAGACAACCTAAACAGACCAATATCAATTGAGGAAATAGAAGAAACCATCAAAAGACTACCAACTAAGAAAAGCCCAGGACTGGATGGGTATACAGCAGAGTTTTACAAAACCTTTAAAGAGGAACTAATACCAATACTTTTCAAGCTGCTTCAGGAAATAGAAAAAGAGGGAGAACTTCCAAATTCATTCTACGAGGCCAACATCACCCTGATACCTAAACCAGACAAAGACACTTCAAAGAAAGAAAACTACAGACCAATATCTCTAATGAACCTAGATGCAAAAATCCTCAATTAAATTCTGGCCAATCGGATACAAAAACATATCAAAAAAATTGTGCACCATGATCAAGTAGGATTCATCCCTGGGATGCAAGGCTGGTTCAATATACGGAAATCAATAAATGTTATTCACCACATCAATAGACTTAAAAATAAGAACCATATGATCATCTCGATAGATGCGGAAAAAGCATTCGACAAAGTACAGCATCCCTTTATGTTCAAAACTCTAGAAAAACTAGGGATAACAGGAACATACCTCAATATTGTAAAAGCAATCTATGCTAAGCCTCAGGCTAGCATCATTCTGAATGGATAAAAATTGAAGACATTCCCTCTAAAATCTGGAACAAGATAGGGATGCCCTCTCTCACCACTTCTGTTCAACGTAGTTCTCCAAACACTGGCCAGAGCAATTAGACAGACAACAGAAATTAAAGGCATAAAAATAGGAAAAGAAGAACTTAAATTATCACTATTTTCAGGTGACATGATTCTATACCTAGCAGACCCAAAAGGGTCTACAAAGAAACTATTAGAGCTAATAAATGAATTCATCAAAGTGGCAGGATATAAAATCAACACGCATAAATCAAAGGCATTCCTGTATATCAGCGACACATCCTCTGAAATGGAAATGAGGACAACCACTCCATTCACAATATCTTCAAAAAAAATAAAATACTTGGGAATCAACCTAACAAAAGAGGTGAAAGACTTATACAATGAAAACTACAGAACCCTAAAGAGAGAAATAGAAGAAGATCTTAGAAGATGGAAAAATATACCCTGTTCATGGATAGGCAGAACTAACATCATCAAAATGGCGATATTACCAAAAGTTCTCTATACGTTTAATGCAATGCCAGTCAAAATCCCAATGGCATTTCTTGTAGAAATAGAGAAAGCAATCATGAAATTCATATGGAAAAATAAAAGACCCAGAATAGCAAAAACAATGCTAAGCAGGAAGTGTGAATCAGGCGGTATAGCGATACCAGACT